>NW_027333432.1:0-39803 GCF_002575655.3 Aegilops tauschii subsp. strangulata | reverse complement strand
CTCAACTTTCTTGCACATGCTATGTGGATGAAATGATGATATCATGCCAACTTTCAACCTTTTTAGAGTTCATTTGAAATGCTTTTCAATTTTAGGGCCTTATAGCTCAAAATTATTAGTAAATGCATGAAAAATAACAAATGAAGTCAGAAAGGATTGAAAAATGATGATGTGGCTTTGAATGGTGCATTTTGAACACATAAAAAGTCAGGAGTTCAAATAAGTTTTAAAAAATGAAATCCTTTGTAACAGACGAGTTTCCGGATGAGATCCTGATACTTTGAAAGAGATTGTCCGTTTTGTACACGAAGTGCATCCAGTTTTTGCCGTAACCCTCTCAACTTTCTTGCACATGCTATGTGGATGAAATGATTATATCATGCCAACTTTCAACCTTTTTAGAGTTCATTTGAAATGCTTTTCAATTTTACGGTCTTATAGCTCAAAATAATTAGTAAATGCATGAAAAATAACAAATGAAGTCATAAAGGATTGAAAAATGATGATGTGGCTTTGAATGGTGCATTTTGAACACACAAAAAGTCAGGAGCTCAAATAAGTTTTAAAAAATGAAATCCCTTTGTAACAGACGATTTTCCGGATGAAATCCTGATACTTTGAAAGAGATTGTCCGTTTTGTACACAAAGTGCATCCAGTTTTTGCCGTAACCCTCTCAACTTTCTTGCACATGCTATGTGGATGAAATGATGATATTATGCCAACTTTCAACCTTTTAAGACTTCATTTGAAATGCTTTTCAATTTTAGGGCCTTATAGCTCAAAATAATTAGTAAATGCATCAAAAATAACAAATGAAGTCAGAAAGGATTGAAAAATGATGATGTGGCTTTGAATGGTGCATTTTGAACACACAAAAAGTCAGGAGTTCAAATAAGTTTTAAAAAAATGAAATCCCTTTGTAACAGACGAGTTTCCGGATGATATCCTGATACTTTGAAAGAAATTGTCCGTTTTGTACACGAAGTGCATCCAGTTTTTGCCGTAACCCTCTCAACTTTCTTGCACATGCTATGTGGATGAAATGATGATATTATGCCAACTTTCAACCTTTTAAGAGTTCATTTGAAATGCTTTTCAATTTTAGGGTCTTATCGCTCAAAATAATTAGTAAATGCATGAAAAATAACAAATGAAGTCAGAAAGTACTGAAAAATGATGATGTGGCTTTGAATGGTGCATTTTGAACACACAAAAAGTCAGTAGTTCAAATAAGTTTTAAAAAATGAAATCCCTTTGTAACAGACGAGTTTCCGGATGAAATCCTGATACTTTGAAAGAGATTGTCCGTTTTGTACACGAAGTGCGTCCAGTTCTTGCCGTAACCCTCTCAACTTTCTTGCTCATGCTATGTGGATGAAATGATGATATCATGCCAACTTTCAACCTTTTCAGAGCTCATTTGAAATGCTTTTCAATTTTAGGGTCTTATAGCTCAAAATAATTAGTAAATGCATGAAAAATAACAAATGAAGTCAGAAAGGATTGAAAAATGATGATGTGGCTTTTAATGGTGCATTTTGAACACATAAAAAGTCAGGAGTTCAAATAAGTTTAAAAAAATGAAATCCCTTTGTAACAGACTAGTTTCCGGATGAGATCCTGATACTTTGAAAGAGATTGTCCGTTTTGTACACGAAGTGCATCCAGTTTTTGCCGTAACCCTCTCAACTTTCTTGCACACGCTATGTGGATGAAATGATGATATTATGCCAACTTTCAACCTTTTAAGAGTTCATTTGAAATGCTTTTCAATATTAGGGCCTTATAGCTCAAAATAATTAGTAAATGCATGAAAAATAACAAATGAAGTCAGAAAGGATTGAAAAATGATGATGTGGCTTTGAATGGTGCATTTTGAACACACAAAAAGTTAGGAGTTCAAATAAGTTTTAAAAAATGAAATCCCTTTGTAACAGACGAGTTTCCGGATGAGATCCTGATACTTTGAAAGAGATTGTCCGTTTTGTACACGAAGTGCATCCAGTTTTTGCCGTAACCCTCTCAACTTTCTTGCACATGCTATGTGGATGAAATGATGATATTATGCCAACTTTCAACCTTTTCAGAGTTCATTTGAAATGCTTTTCAATTTTAGGGTCTTATAGCTCAAAATAATTAGTAAATGCATGAAAAATAACAAATGAAGTCAGCAAGTATTGAAAAATGATGATGTGGCTTTGAATGGTGCATTTTGACACACAAAAAGTCAGTAGTTCAAATAAGTTTTAAAAAATGAAATCCCTTTGTAACAGACGAGTTTCCGGATGAAATCCTCATACTTTGAAAGAGATTGTCCGTTTTGTACACGAAGTGCATCCAGTTTTTGCCGTAACCCTCTCAACTTTCTTGCACATGCAAGGTGGATGAAATGATGATATCATGCCAACTTTCAACCTTTTAAGAGTTCATTTGAAATGCTTTTCAATTTTAGGGCCTTATAGCTCAAAATAATTAGTAAATGCATGAAAAATAACAAATGAAGTCAGAAAGGATTGAAAAATGATGATGTGGCTTTGAATGGTGCATTTTGAACACACAAAAACTCAGGAGTTCAAATAAGTTTTAAAAAAATGAAATCCCTTTGTAATAGACGAGTTTCCGGATGATATCCTGATACTTTGAAAGAAATTGTCCGTTTTGTACACGAAGTGCATCCAGTTTTTGCCGTAACCCTCTCAACTTTCTTGCACATGCTATGTGGATGAAATGATGATATTATGCCAACTTTCAACATTTTAAGAGTTCATTTGAAATGCTTTTCAATTTTAGGGCCTTATAGCTCAAAATAATTAGTAAATGCATGAAAAATAACAAATGAAGTCAGAAAGGATTGAAAAATGATGATGTGGTTTTGAATGGTGCATTTTGAACACACAAAAAGTCAGGAGTTCAAATAAGTTTAAAAAAATGAAATCCCTTTGTAACAGACGAGTTTCCGGATGAGATCCTGATACTTTGAAAGAGATTGTCCGTTTTGTACACGAAGTGCATCCAGTTTTTGCCGTAACCCTCTCAACTTTCTTGCACATGCTATGTGGATGAAATGATGATATCATGCCAACTTTCAACCTTTTAAGAGTTCATTTGAAATGCTTTTCAATTTTAGGGCCTTATAGCTCAAAATAATTAGTAAATGCATGAAAAATAACAAATGAAGTCAGAAAGGATTGAAAAATGATGATGTGGCTTTGAATGGTGCATTTTGAACACACAAAAAGTCAGGAGTTCAAATAAGTTTTAAAAAATGAAATCCCTTTGTAACAGACGATTTTCCGGATGAGATCCTGATACTTTGAAAGAGATTGTCCGTTTTGTACACGAAGTGCATCCAGTTTTTGCCGTAACCCTCTCAACTTTCTTGCACATGCTAGGTGGATGAAATGATGATATCATGCCAACTTTCAACCTATTCAGAGTTCATTTGAAATGCTTTTCAATTTTACGGTCTTATAGCTCAAAATAATTAGTAAATGCATGAAAAATAACAAATGAACTCAGAAAGGATTGAAAAATGATGATGTGGCTTTTAATGGTGCATTTTGAACACATAAAAAGTCAGGAGTTCAAATAAGATAAAAAAATGAAATCCCTTTGTAACAGACTAGTTTCCGGATGAGATCCTGATACTTGAAAGAGATTGTCCGTTTTGTACACGAAGTGCATCCAGTTTTTGCCGTAACCCTCTCAACTTTCTTGCACATGCTATGTGGATGAAATGATGATATCATGCCAACTTTCAACCTTTTCAGAGTTCATTTGAAATGCTTTTCAATTTTAGGGCCTTATAGCTCAAAATTATTAGTAAATGCATGAAAAATAACAAATGAAGTCAGAAAGGATTGAAAAATGATGATGTGGCTTTGAATGGTGCATTGTGAACACATAAAAAGTCAGGAGTTCAAATAAGTTTAAAAAAATGAAATCCTTTGTAACAGACGAGTTTCCGGATGAGATCCTGATACTTTGAAAGAGATTGTCCATTTTGTACACGAAGTGCATCCAGTTTTTGCCGTAACCCTCTCAACTTTCTTGCACATGCTATGTGGATGAAATGATGATATCATGCCAACTTTCAACCTTTTCAGAGTTCATTTGAAATGCTTTTAGATTTTACGGTCTTATAGCTCAAAATAATTAGTAAATGCATGAAAAATAACAAATGAAGTCAGAAAGGATTGAAAAATGATGATGTGGCTTTGAATGGTGCATTTTGAACACACAAAAAGTCAGGAGTTCAAATAAGTTTTAAAAAATGTAATCCCTTTGTAACAGACAATTTTCCGGATGAAATCCTGATACTTTGAAAGAGATTGTCCGTTTTGTACACGAAGTGCATCCAGTTTTTGCTGTAACCCTCTCAACATTCTTGCACATGCTATGTGGATGAAATGATGATATCATGCCAACTTTCAACCTTTTCAGAGTTCATATGAAATGCTTTTCAATTTACGGTCTGATAGCTCAAAATAATTAGTAAATGCATGAAAAATAACAAATGAAGTGAGAAAGGATTGAAAAATGATGATGTGGCTTTGAATGGTGCATTTTGAACACACAAAAAGTCAGGAGTTCAAATAAGTTTAAAAAAAATGAAATCCCTTTGTAACAGACGAGCTTCCGGATGATATCCTGATACTTTGAAAGAAATTGTCCGTTTTGTACACGAAGTGCATCCAGTTTTTGCCGTAACCCTCTCAACTTTCTTTCACATGCTATGTGGATGAAATGATGATATCATGCCAACTTTCAACCTTTTAAGAGTTCATTTGAAATGCTTTTCAATTTTAGGGTCTTATAGCTCAAAATAATTAGTAAATGCATGAAAAATAACAAATGAAGTCAGAAAGGATTGAAAAATGATGATGTGGCTTTGAATGGTGCATTTTGAACACACAAAAAGTCAGGAGTTCAAATAAGTTTTAAAAAATGAAATCCCTTTGTAACAGACGAGTTTTCGGATGAGATCCTGATACTTTGAAAGAGATTGTCCGTTTTGTACACGAAGTGCATCCAGTTTTTGCCGTAACCCTCTCAACTTTCATGCACATGCTATGTGGATGAAATGATGATATTATGCCAACTTTCAACCTTTTAAGAGTTCATTTGAAATGCTTTTCAATTTTAGGGTCTTATAGCTCAAAATAATTAGTAAATGCATGAAAAATAACAAATGAAGTCAGAAAGTATTGAAAAATGATGATGTGGCTTTGAATGGTGCATTTTGAACACATAAAAAGTCAGGAGTTCAAATAAGTTTTAAGAAATGAAATCCCTTTGTAATAGACTAGTTTCCGGATGAGATCCTGATACTTTGAAACAGATTGTCCGTTTTGTACACGAAGTGCATCCAGTTTTTGCCGTAGCCCTCTCAACTTTCTTGCACATGCTATGTGGATGAAATGATGATATCATGCCAACTTTCAACCTTTTCAGAGTTCATTTGAAATGCTTTTCAATTTTAGGGCCTTATAGCTCAAAATAATTAGTAAATGCATGAAAAATAACAAATGAAGTCAGAAAGGATTGAAAAATGATGATGTGGTTTTGAATGGTGCATTTTGAACACATAAAAAGTCAGGAGTTCAAATAAGTTTAAAAAAATGAAATCCTTTGTAACAGACGAGTTTTCCGGATGAGATCCTGATACTTTGAAAGAGATTGTCCGTTTTGTACACGAAGTGCATCCAGTTTTTGCCGTAACCCTCTCAACTTTCTTGCACATGATATGTGGATGAAATGATGATATCATGCCAACTTTCAACCTTTTCAGAGTTCATTTGAAATGCTTTTCAATTTTACAGTCTTATAGCTCAAAATAATTAGTAAATGCATGAAAAATAACAAATGAAGTCAGAAAGGATTGAAAAATGATGATGTGGCTTTGAATGGTGCATTTTGAACACACAAAAAGTCAGGAGTTCAAATAAGTTTTAAAAAATGAAATCCCTTTGTAACAGACGATTTTCCGGATGAAATCCTGATACTTTGAAAGAGATTGTCCGTTTTGTACACGAAGTCCATCCAGTTTTTGCCGTAACCCTCTCAACTTTCTTGCACATGCTATGTGGATGAAATGATGATATTATGCCAACTTTCAACCTTTTAAGAGTTCATTTGAAATGCTTTTCAATTTTAGGGCCTTATAGCTCAAAATAATTAGTAAATGCATGAAAAATAACAAATGAAGTCAGAAAGGATTGAAAAATGATGATGTGGCTTTGAATGGTGCATTTTGAACACACAAAAAGTCAGGAGTTCAAATAAGTTTTAAAAAATGAAATCCCTTTGTAACAGACGAGTTTCCGGATGATATCCTGATACTTTGAAAGAAATTGTCCGTTTTGTACACGAAGTGCATCCAGTTTTTGCCGTAACCCTCTCAACTTTCTTGCACATGCTATGTGGATGAAATGATGATATTATGCCAACTTTCAACCTTTTAAGAGTTCATTTGAAATGCTTTTCAATTTTAGGGCCTTATAGCTCAAAATAATTAGTAAATGCATGAAAAATAACAAATGAAGTCAGAAAGGATTGAAAAATGATGATGTGGCTTTGAATGGTGCATTTTGAACACACAAAAAGTCAGGAGTTCAAATAAGTTTTAAAAAATGAAATCCCTTTGTAACAGACGAGTTTCCGGATGAGATCCTGATACTTTGAAAGAGATTGTCCGTTTTGTACATGAAGTGCATCCAGTTTTTGCCGTAACCCTCTCAACTTTCTTGCACATGCTATGTGGATGAAATGATGATATTATGCCAACTTTCAACCTTTTAAGAGTTCATTTGAAATGCTTTTCAATTTTAGGGTCTTATAGCTAAAAATAATTAGTAAATGCATGAAAAATAACAAATGAAGTCAGAAAGTATTGAAAAATGATGATGTGGCTTTGAATGGTGCATTTTGACACACAAAAAGTCAGTAGTTCAAATAAGTTTAAAAAAATGAAATCCCTTTGTAACAGACGAGTTTCCGGATGAAATCCTGATACTTTGAAAGAGATTGTCCGTTTTGTACACGAAGTGCATCCAGTTTTTTGCCGTAACCCTCTCAACTTTCTTGCACATGCTAGGTGGATGAAATAGTGATATCATGCCAACTTTCAACCTTTTCAGAGTTCATTTGAAATGCTTTTCAATTTTAGGGTCTTATAGCTCAAAATAATTAGTAAATGCATGAAAAATAACAAATGAACTCAGAAAGGATTGAAAAATGATGATGTGGCTTTTAATGGTGCATTTTGAACACATAAAAAGTCAGGAGTTCAAATAAGTTTAAAAAAATGAAATCCCTTTGTAACAGACTAGTTTCCGGATGAGATCCTGATACTTTGAAAGAGATTGTCCGTTTTGTACACGAAGTGCATCCAGTTTTTGCCGTAACCCTCTCAACTTTCTTGCACATGCTATGTGGATGAAATGATGATATCCTGCCAACTTTCAACCTTTTCAGAGTTCATTTGAAATGCTTTTCAATTTTAGGGCCTTATAGCTCAAAATAATTAGTAAATGCATGAAAAATAACAAATGAAGTCAGAAAGGATTGAAAAATGATGATGTGGCTTTGAATGGTGCATTTTGAACACACAAAAAGTCAGGAGTTCAAATAAGTTTTAAAAATGAAATCCCTTTGTAACAGACGAGTTTCCGGATGAGATCCTGATACTTTGAAAGAGATTGTCCGTTTTGTACACGAAGTGCATCCAGTTTTTGCCGTAACCCTCTCAACTTTCTTGCACATGCTATGTGGATGAAATGATGATATTATGCCAACTTTCAACCTTTTAAGAGTTCATTTGAAATGCTTTTCAATTTTAGGGTCTTATAGCTAAAAATAATTAGTAAATGCATGAAAAATAACAAATGAAGTCAGAAAGTATTGAAAAATGATGATGTGGCTTTGAATGGTGCATTTTGACACACAAAAAGTCAGTAGTTCAAATAAGTTTAAAAAAATGAAATCCCTTTGTAACAGACGAGTTTCCGGATGAAATCCTGATACTTTGAAAGAGATTGTCCGTTTTGTACACGAAGTGCATCCAGTTTTTGCCGTAACCCTCTCAACTTTCTTGCACATGCTAGGTGGATGAAATAGTGATATCATGCCAACTTTCAACCTTTTCAGAGTTCATTTGAAATGCTTTTCAATTTTAGGGTCTTATAGCTCAAAATAATTAGTAAATGCATGAAAAATAACAAATGAACTCAGAAAGGATTGAAAAATGATGATGTGGCTTTTAATGGTGCATTTTGAACACATAAAAAGTCAGGAGTTCAAATAAGTTTTAAAAAATGAAATCCCTTTGTAACAGACTAGTTTCCGGATGAGATCCTGATACTTTGAAAGAGATTGTCCGTTTTGTACACGAAGTGCATCCAGTTTTTGCCGTAACCCTCTCAACTTTCTTGCACATGCTATGTGGATGAAATGATGATATCCTGCCAACTTTCAACCTTTTCAGAGTTCATTTGAAATGCTTTTCAATTTTAGGGCCTTATAGCTCAAAATAATTAGTAAATGCATGAAAAATAACAAATGAAGTCAGAAAGGATTGAAAAATGATGATGTGGGTTTGAATGGTGCATTTTGAACACACAAAAAGTCAGGAGTTCAAATAAGTTTTAAAAAATGAAATCCCTTTGTAACAGACGATTTTCCGGATGAAATCCTGATACTTTGAAAGAGATTGTCCGTTTTGTACACGAAGTCCATCCAGTTTTTGCCGTAACCCTCTCAACTTTCTTGCACATGCTATGTGGATGAAATGATGATATTATGCCAACTTTCAACCTATTAAGAGTTCATTTGAAATGCTTTTCAATTTTAGGGCCTTATAGCTCAAAATAATTAGTAAATGCATGAAAAATAACAAATGAAGTCAGAAAGGATTGAAAAATGATGATGTGGCTTTGAATGGTGCATTTTGAACACACAAAAAGTCAGGAGTTCAAATAAGTTTTAAAAAATGAAATCCCTTTGTAACAGACGAGTTTCCGGATGATATCCTGATACTTTGAAAGAAATTGTCCGTTTTGTACATGAAGTGCATCCAGTTTTTGCCGTAACCCTCTCAACTTTCTTGCACATGCTATGTGGATGAAATGATGATATTATGCCAACTTTCAACCTTTTAAGAGTTCATTTGAAATGCTTTTCAATTTTAGGGCCTTATAGCTCAAAATAATTAGTAAATGCATGAAAAATAACAAATGAAGTCAGAAAGGATTGAAAAATGATGATGTGGCTTTGAATGGTGCATTTTGAACACACAAAAAGTCAGGAGTTCAAATTAGTTTTAAAAAATGAAATCCCTTTGTAACAGACGAGTTTCCGGATGAGATCCCGATACTTTGAAAGAGATTGTCCGTTTTGTACACGAAGTGCATCCAGTTTTTGCCGTAACCCTCTCAACTTTCTTGCACATGCTATGTGGATGAAATGATGATATTATGCCAACTTTCAACCTTTTAACAGTTCATTTGAAATCCTTTTCAATTTTAGGGTCTTATAGCTCAAAATAATTAGTAAATGCATGAAAAATAACAAATGAAGTCAGAAAGTATTGAAAAATGATGATGTGGCTTTGAATGGTGCATTTTGACACACAAAAAGTCAGTAGTTCAAATAAGTTTAAAAAAATGAAATCCCTTTGTAACAGACGAGTTTCCGGATGAAATCCTGATACTTTGAAAGAGATTGTCCGTTTTGTACACGAAGTGCATCCAGTTTTTGCCGTAACCCTCTCAACTTTCTTGCACATGCTAGGTGGATGAAATGATGATATCATGCCAACTTTCAACCTTTTCAAAGTTCATTTGAAATGCTTTTCAATTTTAGGGTCTTATAGCTCAAAATAATTAGTAAATGCATGAAAAATAACAAATGAACTCAGAAAGGATTGAACAATGATGATGTGGCTTTTAATGGTGCATTTTGAACACATAAAAAGTCAGGAGTTCAAATAAGTTAAAAAAAATGAAATCCCTTTGTAACAGACTAGTTTCCGGATGAGATCCTGATACTTTGAAAGAGATTGTCCGTTTTGTACACGAAGTCCATCCAGTTTTTGCCGTAACCCTCTCAACTTTCTTGCACATGCTATGTGGATGAAATGATGATATCCTGCCAACTTTCAACCTTTTCAGAGTTCATTTGAAATGCTTTTCAATTTTAGGGCCTTATAGCTCAAAATAATTAGTAAATGCATGAAAAATAACAAATGAAGTCAGAAAGGATTGAAAAATGATGATGTGGGTTTGAATGGTGCATTTTGAACACATAAAAAGTCAGGAGTTCAAATAAGTTTTAAAAAATGAAATCCTTTGTAACAGACGAGTTTCCGGATGAGATCCTGATACTTTGAAAGAGATTGTCCGTTTTGTACACGAAGTGCATCCAGTTTTTGCCGTAACCCTCTCAACTTTCTTGCACATGCTAGGTGGATGAAATGATGATATCATGCCAACTTTCAACCTTTTCAGAGTTCATTTGAAATGCTTTTCAATTTTAGGGTCTTATAGCTCAAAATAATTAGTAAATGCATGAAAAATAACAAATGAACTCAGAAAGGATTGAAAAATGATGATGTGGCTTTTAATGGTGCATTTTGAACACATAAAAAGTCAGGAGTTCAAATAAGTTTAAATAAATGAAATCCCTTTGTAACAGACTAGTTTCCGGATGAGATCCTGATACTTTGAAAGAGATTGTCCGTTTTGTACACGAAGTGCATCCAGTTTTTGCCGTAACCCTCTCAACTTTCTTGCACATGCTATGTGGGTGAAATGATGATATCCTGCCAACTTTAAACCTTTTCAGAGTTCATTTGAAATGCTTTTCAATTTTAGGGCCTTATAGCTCAAAATAATTAGTAAATGCATGAAAAATAACAAATGAAGTCAGAAAGGATTGAAAAATGATGATGTGGGTTTGAATGGTGCATTTTGAACACACAAAAAGTCAGGAGTTCAAATAAGTTTAAAAAAAATGAAATCCCACGAGTTTCTGGATGAGATCCTGATACTTTGAAAGAGATTGTCCGTTTTGTACACGAAGTGCATCCAGTTTTTGCCGTAACCCTCTCAACTTTCTTGCACATGCTATGTGGATGAAATGATGATATCATGCCAACTTTCAACCTTTTTAGAGTTCATTTGAAATGCTTTTCAATTTTAGGGCCTTATAGCTCAAAATAATTAGTAAATGCATGAAAAACAACAAATGAAGTCAGAAAGGACTGAAAAATGATGATGTGGCTTTGAATGGTGCAATTTGAACACATAAAAAGTCAGGAGTTCAAATAAGTTTAAAAAAATGAAATCCTTTGTAACAGACAAGTTTCCGGATGAGATCCTGATACTTTGAAAGAGATTGTCTGTTTTGTACACGAAGTGCATCCAGTTTTTGCCGTAACCCTCTCAACTTTCTTGCACATGCTTTGTGGATGAAATGATGATATCATGCCAACTTTCAACCTTTTCAGAGTTCATTTGAAATGCTTTTCAATTTTACAGTCTTATAGCTCAAAATAATTAGTAAATGCATGAAAATAACAAATGAAGTCAGAAAGGATTGAAAAATGATGATGTGGCTTTGAATGGTGCATTTTGAACACACAAAAAGTCAGGAGTTCAAATAAGTTTTAAAAAATGAAATCCCTTTGTAACAGACGATTTTCCGGATGAAATCCTGATACTTTGAAAGAGATTGTCCGTTTTGTACACGAAGTCCATCCAGTTTTTGCCGTAACCCTCTCAACTTTCTTGCACATGCTATGTGGATGAAATGATGATATCCTGCCAACTTTCAACCTTTTCAGAGTTCATTTGAAATGCTTTTCAATTTTAGGGCCTTATAGCTCAAAATAATTAGTAAATGCATGAAAAATAACAAAATGAAGTCAGAAAGGATTGAAAAATGATGATGTGGGTTTGAATGGTGCATTTTGAACACACAAAAAGTCAGGAGTTCAAATAAGTTTTAAAAAATGAAATCCCTTTGTAACAGACGAGTTTCCGGATGATATCCTGATACTTTGAAAGAAATTGTCCGTTTTGTACACGAAGTGCATCCAGTTTTTGCCGTAACCCTCTCAACTTTCTTGCACATGCTATGTGGATGAAATGATGATATTATGCCAACTTTCAACCTTTTAAGAGTTCATTTGAAATGCTTTTCAATTTTACGGTCTTATAGCTCAAAATAATTAGTAAATGCATGAAAAATAACAAATGAAGTCAGAAAGGATTGAAAAATGATGATGTGGCTTTGAATGGTGCATTTTGAACACATAACAAGTCAGGAGTTCAAATAAGTTTAAAAAAACGAAATCCTTTGTAACAGACGAGTTTCCAGATGAGATCCTGATACATTGAAAGAGATTGTCCGTTTTGTACACGAAGTGCATCCAGTTTTTGCCGTAACCCTCTCAACTTTCTTGCACATGCTATGTGGATGAAATGATGATATCATGCCAACTTTCAACCTTTTCAGAGTTCATTTGAAATGCTTTTCAATTTTAGGGTCTTATAGCTCAAAATAATTAGTAAATGCATGAAAAATAACAAATGAACTCAGAAAGGATTGAAAAATGATGATGTGGCTTTTAATGGTGCATTTTGAACACATAAAAAGTCAGGAGTTCAAATAAGTTTAAATAAATGAAATCCCTTTGTAACAGACTAGTTTCCGGATGAGATCCTGATACTTTGAAAGAGATTGTCCGTTTTGTACACGAAGTGCATCCAGTTTTTGCCGTAACCCTCTCAACTTTCTTGCACATGCTATGTGGGTGAAATGATGATATCCTGCCAACTTTCAACCTTTTCAGAGTTCATTTGAAATGCTTTTCAATTTTAGGGCCTTATAGCTCAAAATAATTAGTAAATGCATGAAAAATAACAAATGAAGTCAGAAAGGATTGAAAAATGATGATGTGGGTTTGAATGGTGCATTTTGAACACACAAAAAGTCAGGAGTTCAAATAAGTTTAAAAAAAATGAAATCCCACGAGTTTCTGGATGAGATCCTGATACTTTGAAAGAGATTGTCCGTTTTGTACACGAAGTGCATCCAGTTTTTGCGTAACCCTCTCAACTTTCTTGCACATGCTATGTGGATGAAATGATGATATCATGCCAACTTTCAACCTTTTTAGAGTTCATTTGAAATGCTTTTCAATTTTAGGGCCTTATAGCTCAAAATAATTAGTAAATGCATGAAAAACAACAAATGAAGTCAGAAAGGACTGAAAAATGATGATGTGGCTTTGAATGGTGCATTTTGAACACATAAAAAGTCAGGAGTTCAAATAAGTTTAAAAAAATGAAATCCTTTGTAACAGACAAGTTTCCGGATGAGATCCTGATACTTTGAAAGAGATTGTCTGTTTTGTACACGAAGTGCATCCAGTTTTTGCCGTAACCCTCTCAACTTTCTTGCACATGCTTTGTGGATGAAATGATGATATCATGCCAACTTTCAACCTTTTCAGAGTTCATTTGAAATGCTTTTCAATTTTACAGTCTTATAGCTCAAAATAATTAGTAAATGCATGAAAATAACAAATGAAGTCAGAAAGGATTGAAAAATGATGATGTGGCTTTGAATGGTGCATTTTGAACACACAAAAAGTCAGGAGTTCAAATAAGTTTTAAAAAATGAAATCCCTTTGTAACAGACGATTTTCCGGATGAAATCCTGATACTTTGAAAGAGATTGTCCGTTTTGTACACGAAGTCCATCCAGTTTTTGCCGTAACCCTCTCAACTTTCTTGCACATGCTATGTGGATGAAATGATGATATCCTGCCAACTTTCAACCTTTTCAGAGTTCATTTGAAATGCTTTTCAATTTTAGGGCCTTATAGCTCAAAATAATTAGTAAATGCATGAAAAATAACAAAATGAAGTCAGAAAGGATTGAAAAATGATGATGTGGGTTTGAATGGTGCATTTTGAACACACAAAAAGTCAGGAGTTCAAATAAGTTTTAAAAAATGAAATCCCTTTGTAACAGACGAGTTTCCGGATGATATCCTGATACTTTGAAAGAAATTGTCCGTTTTGTACACGAAGTGCATCCAGTTTTTGCCGTAACCCTCTCAACTTTCTTGCACATGCTATGTGGATGAAATGATGATATTATGCCAACTTTCAACCTTTTAAGAGTTCATTTGAAATGCTTTTCAATTTTAGGGTCTTATAGCTCAAAATAATTGGTAAATGCATGAATAATAACAAATGAAGTCAGAAAGGATTGAAAAATGATGATGTGGCTTTGAATGGTGCATTTTGAACACACAAAAAGTCAGGAGTTCAAATAAGTTTTAAAAATGAAATCCCTTTGTAACAGACGAGTTTCCGGATGAGATCCTGATACTTTGAAAGAGATTGTCCGTTTTGTACACGAAGTGCATCCAGTTTTTGCAGTAACCCTCTCAACTTTCTTGCACATGCTATGTGGGTGAAATGATGATATTATGCCAACTTTCAACCTTTTCAGAGTTCATTTGAAATGCTTTTCAATTTTAGGGTCTTATAGCTCAAAATAATTAGTAAATGCATGAAAAATAACAAATGAAGTCAGAAAGGATTGAAAAATGATGATGTGGGTTTGAATGGTGCATTTTGACACACAAAAAGTCAGGAGTTCAAATAAGTTTAAAAAAATGAAATCCCTTTGTAACAGACGAGTTTCCGGATGAGATCCTGATACTTTGAAAGAGATTGTCCATTTTGTACACGAAGTGCATCCAGTTGTTGCCGTAACCCTCTCAACTTTCTTGCACATGCTATGTGGATGAAATGATGATATCATGCCAACTTTCAACCTTTTCAGAGTTCATTTGAAATGCTTTTCAATTTTAGGGTCTTATAGCTCAAAATAATTAGTAAATGCATGAAAAATAACAAATGAAGTCAGAAAGGATTGAAAAATGATGATGTGGCTTTGAATGGTGCATTTTGAACACACAAAAAGTCAGGAGTTCAAATAAGTTTTAAAAAATGAAATCCCTTTGTAACAGACGATTTTCCGGATGAAATCCTGATACTTTGAAAGAGATTGTCCGTTTTGTACACGAAGTCCATCCAGTTTTTGCCGTAACCCTCTCAACTTTCTTGCACATGCTATGTGGATGAAATGATGATATTATGCCAACTTTCAACCTTTTAAGAGTTCATTTGAAATGCTTTTCAATTTTAGGGCCTTATAGCTCAAAATAATTAGTAAATGCATGAAAAATAACAAAATGAAGTCAGAAAGGATTGAAAAATGATGATGTGGCTTTGAATGGTGCATTTTGAACACACAAAAAGTCAGGAGTTCAATAAGTTTTAAAAAATGAAATCCCTTTGTAACAGACGAGTTTCCAGATGATATCCTGATACTTTGAAAGAAATTGTCCGTTTTGTACACGAAGTGCATCCAGTCTTTGCCGTAACGCTCTCAACTTTCTTGCACATGCTATGTGGATGAAATGATGATATTATGCCAACTTTCAACCTTTTAAGAGTTCATTTGAAATGCTTTTCAATTTTACGGCCTTATAGCTCAAAATAATTAGTAAATGCATGAATAATAACAAATGAAGTCAGAAAGGATTGAAAAATGATGATGTGGCTTTGAATGGTGCATTTTGAACACACAAAAAGTCAGGAGTTCAAATAAGTTTTAAAAATGAAATCCCTTTGTAACAGACGAGTTTCCGGATGAGATCCTGATACTTTGAAAGAGATTGTCCGTTTTGTACACGAAGTGCATCCAGTTTTTGCCGTAACCCTCTCAACTTTCTTGCACATGCTATGTGGATGAAATGATGATATTATGCCAACTTTCAACCTTTTAAGAGTTCATTTGAAATGCTTTTCAATTTTAGGGTCTTATAGCTCAAAATAATTAGTAAATGCATGAAAAATAACAAATGAAGTCAGAAAGTATTGAAAAATGATGATGTGGCTTTGAATGGTGCATTTTGACACACAAAAAGTCAGTAGTTCAAATAAGTTTAAAAAAATGAAATCCCTTTGTAACAGACGAGTTTCCGGATGAAATCCTGATACTTTGAAATAGATTGTCCGTTTTGTACACGAAGTGCATCCAGTTTTTGCCGTAACCCTCTCAACTTTCTTGCACATGCTATGTGGATGAAATGATGATATCATGCCAACTTTCAACCATTACAGAGTTCATTTGAAATGCTTTTTCAATTTTAGGGTCTTATAGCTCAAAATAATTAGTTAATGCATGAAAAATAACAAATGAAGTCAGAAAGGATTGAAAAATGATGATGTGGCTTTGAATGGTGCATTTTGAACACATAACAAGTCAGGAGTTCAAATAAGTTTAAAAAAATGAAATCCTTTGTAACAGACGAGTTTCCAGATGAGATCCTGATACTTTGAAAGAGATTTTCCGTTTTGTACACGAAGTGCATCCAGTTTTTGCCGTAACCCTCTCAACTTTCTTGCACATGCTATGTGGATGAAATGATGATATCATGCCAACTTTCAACCTTTTCAGAGTTCATTTGAAATGCTTTTCAATTTTACGGTCTTATAGCTCAAAATAATTAGTAAATGCATGAAAAATAACAAATGAAGTCAGAAAGGATTGAAAAATGATGATGTGGCTTTGAATGGTGCATTTTGAACACACAAAAAGTCAGGAGTTCAAATAAGTTTTAAAAAATGAAATCCCTTTGTAACAGACGAGTTTCCGGATGAGATCCTGATACTTTGAAAGAGATTGTCCGTTTTGTACACAAAGTGCATCCAGTCTTTGCCGTAACGCTCTCAACTTTCTTGCACATGCTATGTGGATGAAATGATGATATCATGCCAACTTTCAACCTTTTCAGAGTCCATTTGAAATGCTTTTCAATTTTAGGGTCTTATAGCGAAAAATAATTAGTAAATGCATGAAAAATAACAAATGAACTCAGAAAGGATTGAAAAATGATGATGTGGCTTTTAATGGTGCATTCTGAACACACAAAAAGTCAGGAGTTCAAATAAGTTTTAAAAAATGAAATCCCTTTGTAACAGACGAGTTTCCGGATGAGATCCTGATACTTTGAAAGAGATTGTCCGTTTTGTACACGAAGTGCATCCAGTTTTTGCCGTAACCCTCTCAACTTTCTTGCACATGCTATGTGGATGAAATGATGATATTATGCCAACTTTCAACCTTTTAAGAGTTCATTTGAAATGCTTTTCAATTTTAGGGTCTTATAGCTCAAAATAATTAGTAAATGCATGAAAAATAACAAATGAAGTCAGAAAGAATTGAAAAATGATGATGTGGCTTTGAATGGTGCATTTTGACACACAAAAAGTCAGTAGTTCAAATAAGTTTAAAAAAAATGAAATCCCTTTGTAACAGACGAGTTTCCGGATGAAATCCTGATACTTTGAAAGAGATTGTCCGTTTTGTACACGAAGTGCATCCAGTTTTTGCCGTAACCCTCTCAACTTTCTTGCACATGCTATGTGGATGAAATGATGATATCATGCCAACTTTCAACCATTACAGAGTTCATTTGAAATGCTTTTTCAATTTTAGGGTCTTATAGCTCAAAATAATTAGTAAATGCATGAAAAATAACAAATGAAGTCAGAAAGGATTGAAAAATGATGATGTGGCTTTGAATGGTGCATTTTGAACACATAACAAGTCAGGAGTTCAAATAAGTTTAAAAAAATGAAATCCTTTGTAACAGACGAGTTTCCAGATGAGATCCTGATACTTTGAAAGAGATTTTCCGTTTTGTACACGAAGTGCATCCAGTTTTTGCCGTAACCCTCTCAACTTTCTTGCACATGCTATGTGGATGAAATGATGATATCATGCCAACTTTCAACCTTTTCAGAGTTCATTTGAAATGCTTTTCAATTTTACGGTCTTATAGCTCAAAATAATTAGTAAATGCATGAAAAATAACAAATGAAGTCAGAAAGGATTGAAAAATGATGATGTGGCTTTGAATGGTGCATTTTGAACACACAAAAAGTCAGGAGTTCAAATAAGTTTTAAAAAATGAAATCCCTTTGTAACAGACGAGTTTCCGGATGAGATCCTGATACTTTGAAAGAGATTGTCCGTTTTGTACACAAAGTGCATCCAGTCTTTGCCGTAACGCTCTCAACTTTCTTGCACATGCTATGTGGATGAAATGATGATATCATGCCAACTTTCAACCTTTTCAGAGTCCATTTGAAATGCTTTTCAATTTTAGGGTCTTATAGCGAAAAATAATTAGTAAATGCATGAAAAATAACAAATGAACTCAGAAAGGATTGAAAAATGATGATGTGGCTTTTAATGGTGCATTCTGAACACACAAAAAGTCAGGAGTTCAAATAAGTTTTAAAAAATGAAATCCCTTTGTAACAGACGAGTTTCCGGATGAGATCCTGATACTTTGAAAGAGATTGTCCGTTTTGTACAGGAAGTGCATCCAGTTTTTGCCGTAACCCTCTCAACTTTCTTGCACATGCTATGTGGATGAAATGATGATATTATGCCAACTTTCAACCTTTTAAGAGTTCATTTGAAATGCTTTTCAATTTTAGGGTCTTATAGCTCAAAATAATTAGTAAATGCATGAAAAATAACAAATGAAGTCAGAAAGAATTGAAAAATGATGATGTGGCTTTGAATGGTGCATTTTGACACACAAAAAGTCAGTAGTTCAAATAAGTTTAAAAAAATGAAATCCCTTTGTAACAGACGAGTTTCCGGATGAAATCCTGATACTTTGAAAGAGATTGTCCGTTTTGTACACGAAGTGCATCCAGTTTTTGCCGTAACCCTCTCAACTTTCTTGCACATGCTATGTGGATGAAATGATGATATCATGCCAACTTTCAACCATTACAGAGTTCATTTGAAATGCTTTTTCAATTTTAGGGTCTTATAGCTCAAAATAATTAGTAAATGCATGAAAAATAACAAATGAAGTCAGAAAGGATTGAAAAATGATGATGTGGCTTTGAATGGTGCATTTTGAACACATAACAAGTCAGGAGTTCAAATAAGTTTAAAAAAATGAAATCCTTTGTAACAGACGAGTTTCCGGATGAGATCCTGATACTTTGAAAGAGATTGTCCGTTTTGTACACGAAGTGCATCCAGTTTTTGCCGTAACCCTCTCAACTTTCTTGCACATGCTATGTGGATGAAATGATGATATCATGCCAACTTTCAACCTTTTCAGAGTTCATTTGAAATGCTTTTCAATTTTACGGTCTTATAGCTCAAAATAATTAGTAAATGCATGAAAAATAACAAATGAAGTCAGAAAGGATTGAAAAATGATGATGTGGCTTTGAATGGTGCATTTTGAACACACAAAAAGTCAGGAGTTCAAATAAGTTTTAAAAAATGAAATCCCTTTGTAACAGACGAGTTTCCGGATGAGATCCTGATACTTTGAAAGAGATTGTCCATTTTGTACACGAAGTGCATCCAGTTGTTGCCGTAACCCTCTCAACTTTCTTGCACATGCTATGTGGATGAAATGATGATATCATGCCAACTTTCAACCTTTTCAGAGTTCATTTGAAATGCTTTTCAATTTTAGGGTCTTATAGCTCAAAATAATTAGTAAATGCATGAAAAATAACAAATGAAGTCAGAAAGGATTGAAAAATGATGATGTGGCTTTGAATGGTGCATTTTGAACACACAAAAAGTCAGGAGTTCAAATAAGTTTTAAAAAATGAAATCCCTTTGTAACAGACGATTTTCCGGATGAAATCCTGATACTTTGAAAGAGATTGTCCGTTTTGTACACGAAGTCCATCCAGTTTTTGCCGTAACCCTCTCAACTTTCTTGCACATGCTATGTGGATGAAATGATGATATTATGCCAACTTTCAACCTTTTAAGAGTTCATTTGAAATGCTTTTCAATTTTAGGGCCTTATAGCTCAAAATAATTAGTAAATGCATGAAAAATAACAAAATGAAGTCAGAAAGGATTGAAAAATGATGATGTGGCTTTGAATGGTGCATTTTGAACACACAAAAAGTCAGGAGTTCAAATAAGTTTTAAAAAATGAAATCCCTTTGTAACAGACGAGTTTCCAGATGATATCCTGATACTTTGAAAGAAATTGTCCGTTTTGTACACGAAGTGCATCCAGTCTTTGCCGTAACGCTCTCAACTTTCTTGCACATGCTATGTGGATGAAATGATGATATTATGCCAACTTTCAACCTTTTAAGAGTTCATTTGAAATGCTTTTCAATTTTACGGCCTTATAGCTCAAAATAATTAGTAAATGCATGAATAATAACAAATGAAGTCAGAAAGGATTGAAAAATGATGATGTGGCTTTGAATGGTGCATTTTGAACACACAAAAAGTCAGGAGTTCAAATAAGTTTTAAAAATGAAATCCCTTTGTAACAGACGAGTTTCCGGATGAGAGCCTGATACTTTGAAAGAGATTGTCCGTTTTGTACACGAAGTGCATCCAGTTTTTGCCGTAACCCTCTCAACTTTCTTGCACATGCTATGTGGATGAAATGATGATATTATGCCAACTTTCAACCTTTTAAGAGTTCATTTGAAATGCTTTTCAATTTTAGGGTCTTATAGCTCAAAATAATTAGTAAATGCATGAAAAATAACAAATGAAGTCAGAAAGTATTGAAAAATGATGATGTGGCTTTGAATGGTGCATTTTGACACACAAAAAGTCAGTAGTTCAAATAAGTTTAAAAAAATGAAATCCCTTTGTAACAGACGAGTTTCCGGATGAAATCCTGATACTTTGAAATAGATTGTCCGTTTTGTACACGAAGTGCATCCAGTTTTTGCCGTAACCCTCTCAACTTTCTTGCACATGCTATGTGGATGAAATGATGATATCATGCCAACTTTCAACCATTACAGAGTTCATTTGAAATGCTTTTTCAATTTTAGGGTCTTATAGCTCAAAATAATTAGTTAATGCATGAAAAATAACAAATGAAGTCAGAAAGGATTGAAAAATGATGATGTGGCTTTGAATGGTGCATTTTGAACACATAACAAGTCAGGAGTTCAAATAAGTTTAAAAAAATGAAATCCTTTGTAACAGACGAGTTTCCAGATGAGATCCTGATACTTTGAAAGAGATTTTCCGTTTTGTACACGAAGTGCATCCAGTTTTTGCCGTAACCCTCTCAACTTTCTTGCACATGCTATGTGGATGAAATGATGATATCATGCCAACTTTCAACCTTTTCAGAGTTCATTTGAAATGCTTTTCAATTTTACGGTCTTATAGCTCAAAATAATTAGTAAATGCATGAAAAATAACAAATGAAGTCAGAAAGGATTGAAAAATGATGATGTGGCTTTGAATGGTGCATTTTGAACACACAAAAAGTCAGGAGTTCAAATAAGTTTTAAAAAATGAAATCCCTTTGTAACAGACGAGTTTCCGGATGAGATCCTGATACTTTGAAAGAGATTGTCCGTTTTGTACACAAAGTGCATCCAGTCTTTGCCGTAACGCTCTCAACTTTCTTGCACATGCTATGTGGATGAAATGATGATATCATGCCAACTTTCAACCTTTTCAGAGTCCATTTGAAATGCTTTTCAATTTTAGGGTCTTATAGCGAAAAATAATTAGTAAATGCATGAAAAATAACAAATGAACTCAGAAAGGATTGAAAAATGATGATGTGGCTTTTAATGGTGCATTCTGAACACACAAAAAGTCAGGAGTTCAAATAAGTTTTAAAAAATGAAATCCCTTTGTAACAGACGAGTTTCCGGATGAGATCCTGATACTTTGAAAGAGATTGTCCGTTTTGTACAGGAAGTGCATCCAGTTTTTGCCGTAACCCTCTCAACTTTCTTGCACATGCTATGTGGATGAAATGATGATATTATGCCAACTTTCAACCTTTTAAGAGTTCATTTGAAATGCTTTTCAATTTTAGGGTCTTATAGCTCAAAATAATTAGTAAATGCATGAAAAATAACAAATGAAGTCAGAAAGAATTGAAAAATGATGATGTGGCTTTGAATGGTGCATTTTGACACACAAAAAGTCAGTAGTTCAAATAAGTTTAAAAAAATGAAATCCCTTTGTAACAGACGAGTTTCCGGATGAAATCCTGATACTTTGAAAGAGATTGTCCGTTTTGTACACGAAGTGCATCCAGTTTTTGCCGTAACCCTCTCAACTTTCTTGCACATGCTATGTGGATGAAATGATGATATCATGCCAACTTTCAACCATTACAGAGTTCATTTGAAATGCTTTTTCAATTTTAGGGTCTTATAGCTCAAAATAATTAGTAAATGCATGAAAAATAACAAATGAAGTCAGAAAGGATTGAAAAATGATGATGTGGCTTTGAATGGTGCATTTTGAACACATAACAAGTCAGGAGTTCAAATAAGTTTAAAAAAATGAAATCCTTTGTAACAGACGAGTTTCCAGATGAGATCCTGATACTTTGAAAGAGATTTTCCGTTTTGTACACGAAGTGCATCCAGTTTTTGCCGTAACCCTCTCAACTTTCTTGCACATGCTATGTGGATGAAATGATGATATCATGCCAACTTTCAACCTTTTCAGAGTTCATTTGAAATGCTTTTCAATTTTACGGTCTTATAGCTCAAAATAATTAGTAAATGCATGAAAAATAACAAATGAAGTCAGAAAGGATTGAAAAATGATGATGTGGCTTTGAATGGTGCATTTTGAACACACAAAAAGTCAGGAGTTCAAATAAGTTTTAAAAAATGAAATCCCTTTGTAACAGACGAGTTTCCGGATGAGATCCTGATACTTTGAAAGAGATTGTCCGTTTTGTACACAAAGTGCATCCAGTCTTTGCCGTAACGCTCTCAACTTTCTTGCACATGCTATGTGGATGAAATGATGATATCATGCCAACTTTCAACCTTTTCAGAGTCCATTTGAAATGCTTTTCAATTTTAGGGTCTTATAGCGAAAAATAATTAGTAAATGCATGAAAAATAACAAGTGAACTCAGAAAGGATTGAAAAATGATGATGTGGCTTTTAATGGTGCATTCTGAACACACAAAAAGTCAGGAGTTCAAATAAGTTTTAAAAAATGAAATCCCTTTGTAACAGACGAGTTTCCGGATGAGATCCTGATACTTTGAAAGAGATTGTCCGTTTTGTACAGGAAGTGCATCCAGTTTTTGCCGTAACCCTCTCAACTTTCTTGCACATGCTATGTGGATGAAATGATGATATTATGCCAACTTTCAACCTTTTAAGAGTTCATTTGAAATGCTTTTCAATTTTAGGGTCTTATAGCTCAAAATAATTAGTAAATGCATGAAAAATAACAAATGAAGTCAGAAAGAATTGAAAAATGATGATGTGGCTTTGAATGGTGCATTTTGACACACAAAAAGTCAGTAGTTCAAATAAGTTTAAAAAAATGAAATCCCTTTGTAACAGACGAGTTTCCGGATGAAATCCTGATACTTTGAAAGAGATTGTCCGTTTTGTACACGAAGTGCATCCAGTTTTTGCCGTAACCCTCTCAACTTTCTTGCACATGCTATGTGGATGAAATGATGATATCATGCCAACTTTCAACCATTACAGAGTTCATTTGAAATGCTTTTTCAATTTTAGGGTCTTATAGCTCAAAATAATTAGTAAATGCATGAAAAATAACAAATGAAGTCAGAAAGGATTGAAAAATGATGATGTGGCTTTGAATGGTGCATTTTGAACACATAACAAGTCAGGAGTTCAAATAAGTTTAAAAAAATGAAATCCTTTGTAACAGACGAGTTTCCGGATGAGATCCTGATACTTTGAAAGAGATTGTCCGTTTTGTACACGAAGTGCATCCAGTTTTTGCCGTAACCCTCTCAACTTTCTTGCACATGCTATGTGGATGAAATGATGATATCATGCCAACTTTCAACCTTTTCAGAGTTCATTTGAAATGCTTTTCAATTTTACGGTCTTATAGCTCAAAATAATTAGTAAATGCATGAAAAATAACAAATGAAGTCAGAAAGGATTGAAAAATGATGATGTGGCTTTGAATGGTGCATTTTGAACACACAAAAAGTCAGGAGTTCAAATAAGTTTTAAAAAATGAAATCCCTTTGTAACAGACGAGTTTCCGGATGAGATCCTGATACTTTGAAAGAGATTGTCCGTTTTGTACACAAAGTGCATCCAGTTTTTGCCGTAACGCTCTCAACTTTCTTGCACATGCTATGTGGATGAAATGATGATATCATGCCAACTTTCAACCTTTTCAGAGTCCATTTGAAATGCTTTTCAATTTTAGGGTCTTATAGCGAAAAATAATTAGTAAATGCATGAAAAATAACAAATGAACTCAGAAAGGATTGAAAAATGATGATGTGGCTTTTAATGGTGCATTTTGAACACACAAAAAGTCAGGAGTTCAAATAAGTTTTAAAAAATAAAATCCCTTTGTAACAGACGAGTTTCCGGATGAGATCCTGATACTTTGAAAGAGATTGTCCGTTTTGTACAGGAAGTGCATCCAGTTTTTGCCGTAACCCTCTCAACTTTCTTGCACATGCTAGGTGGATGAAATAATGATATCATGCCAACTTTCAACCTTTTCAGAGTTCATTTGAAATGCTTTTCAATTTTAGGGTCTTATAGCTCAAAATAATTAGTAAATGCATGAAAAATAACAAATGAACTCAGAAAGGATTGAAAAATGATGATGTGGCTTTTAATGGTGCATTTTGAACACATAAAAAGTCAGGAGTTCAAATAAGTTTAAAAAATGAAATCCCTTTGTAACAGACTAGTTTCCGGATGAAATCCTGATACTTTGAAAGAGATTGTCCGTTTTGTACACGAAGTGCATCCAGTTTTTGCCGTAACCCTCTCAACTTTCTTGCACATGCTATGCGGATGAAATGATGATATCATGCCAACTTTCAACCTTTTCAGAGTTCATTTGAAATGCTTTTCAATTTTACAGTCTTATAGCTCAAAATAATTAGTAAATGCATGAAAAATAACAAATGAAGTCAGAAAGGATTGAAAAATGATGATGTGGCTTTGAATGGTGCATTTTGAACACACAAAAAGTCAGGAGTTCAAATAAGTTTTAAAAAATGAAATCCCTTTGTAACAGACGATTTTCCGGATGAAATCCTGATACTTTGAAAGAGATTGTCCGTTTTGTACACGAAGTCCATCCAGTTTTTGCCGTAACCCTCTCAACTTTCTTGCACATGCTATGTGGATGAAATGATGATATCCTGCCAACTTTCAACCTTTTCAGAGTTCATTTGAAATGCTTTTCAATTTTAGGGCCTTATAGCTCAAAATAATTAGTAAATGCATGAAAAATAACAAAATGAAGTCAGAAAGGATTGAAAAATGATGATGTGGGTTTGAATGGTGCATTTTGAACACACAAAAAGTCAGGAGTTCAAATAAGTTTTAAAAAATGAAATCCCTTTGTAACAGACGAGTTTCCGGATGAAATCCTGATACTTTGAAAGAGATTGTCCGTTTTGTACACGAAGTGCATCCAGTTTTTGCCGTAACCCTCTCAACTTTCTTGCACATGCTATGTGGATGAAATGATGATATCATGCCAACTTTCAACCTTTTAAGAGTTCATTTGAAATGCTTTTCAATTTTAGGGTCTTATAGCTCAAAATAATTAGTAAATGCATGAATAATAACAAATGAAGTCAGAAAGGATTGAAAAATGATGATGTGGCTTTGAATGGTGCATTTTGAACACACAAAAAGTCAGGAGTTCAAATAAGTTTTAAAAATGAAATCCCTTTGTAACAGACGAGTTTCCGGATGAGATCCTGATACTTTGAAAGAGATTGTCCGTTTTGTACAGGAAGTGCATCCAGTTTTTGCCGTAACCCTCTCAACTTTCTTGCACATGCTATGTGGGTGAAATGATGATATCATGCCAACTTTCAACCTTTTCAGAGTTCATTTGAAATGCTTTTCAATTTTAGGGTCTTATAGCTCAAAATAATTAGTAAATGCATGAAAAATAACAAATGAAGTCAGAAAGGATTGAAAAATGATGATGTGGGTTTGAATGGTGCATTTTGACACACAAAAAGTCAGGAGTTCAAATAAGTTTAAAAAAATGAAATCCCTTTGTAACAGACGAGTTTCCGGATGAGATCCTGATACTTTGAAAGAGATTGTCCGTTTTGTACACGAAGTGCATCCAGTTTTTGCCGTAACCCTCTCAACTTTCTTGCACATGCTATGTGGATGAAATGATGATATCATGCCAACTTTCAACCTTTTCAGAGTTCATTTGAAATGCTTTTCAATTTTAGGGTCTTATAGCTCAAAACAATTAGTAAATGCATGAAAAATAACAAATGAAGTCAGAAAGGATTGAAAAATGATGATGTGGCTTTGAATGGTGCATTTTGAACACACAAAAAGTCAGGAGTTCAAATAAGTTTTAAAAAATGAAATCCCTTTGTAACAGACGATTTTCCGGATGAAATCCTGATACTTTGAAAGAGATTGTCCGTTTTGTACACGAAGTCCATCCAGTTTTTGCCGTAACCCTCTCAACTTTCTTGCACATGCTATGTGGATGAAATGATGATATTATGCCAACTTTCAACCTTTTAAGAGTTCATTTGAAATGCTTTTCAATTTTAGGGCCTTATAGCTCAAAATAATTAGTAAATGCATGAAAAATAACAAAATGAAGTCAGAAAGGATTGAAAAATGATGATGTGGCTTTGAATGGTGCATTTTGAACACACAAAAAGTCAGGAGTTCAAATAAGTTTTAAAAAATGAAATCCCTTTGTAACAGACGAGTTTCCAGATGATATCCTGATACTTTGAAAGAAATTGTCCGTTTTGTACACGAAGTGCATCCAGTTTTTGCCGTAACCCTCTCAACTTTCTTGCACATGCTATGTGGATGAAATGATGATATTATGCCAACTTTCAACCTTTTAAGAGTTCATTTGAAATGCTTTTCAATTTTACGGCCTTATAGCTCAAAATAATTAGTAAATGCATGAATAATAACAAATGAAGTCAGAAAGGATTGAAAAATGATGATGTGGCTTTGAATGGTGCATTTTGAACACACAAAAAGTCAGTTGTTCAAATAAGTTTTAAAAATGAAATCCCTTTGTAACAGACGAGTTTCCGGATGAGATCCTGATACTTTGAAAGAGATTGTCCGTTTTGTACAGGAAGTGCATCCAGTTTTTGCCGTAACCCTCTCAACTTTCTTGCACATGCTATGTGGATGAAATGATGATATTATGCCAACTTTCAACCTTTTAAGAGTTCATTTGAAATGCTTTTCAATTTTAGGGTCTTATAGCTCAAAATAATTAGTAAATGCATGAAAAATAACAAATGAAGTCAGAAAGTATTGAAAAATGATGATGTGGCTTTGAATGATGCATTTTGACACACAAAAAGTCAGGAGTTCAAATAAGTTTAAAAAAATGAAATCCCTTTGTAACAGACGAGTTTCCGGATGAAATCCTGATACTTTGAAAGAGATTGTCCGTTTTGTACACGAAGTGCATCCAGTTTTTGCCGTAACCCTCTCAACTTTCTTGCACATGCTAGGTGGATGAAATGATGATGTCATGCCAACTTTCAACCTTTTCAGAGTTCATTTCAAATGCTTTTCAATTTTAGGGTCTTATAGCTCAAAATAATTAGTAAATGCATGAAAAATAACAAATGACCTCAGAAAGGATTGAAAAATGATGATGTGGCTTTTAATGGTGCATTTTGAACACATAAAAAGTCAGGAGTTCAAATAAGTTTAAAAAAATGAAATCCCTTTGTAACAGACTAGTTTCCGGATGAGATCCTGATACTTTGAAAGAGATTGTCCGTTTTGTACACGAAGTGCATCCAGTTATTGCCGTAACCCTCTCAACTTTCTTGCACATGCTATGTGGATGAAATGATGATATCCTGCCAACTTTCAACCTTTTCAGAGTTCATTTGAAATGCTTTTCAATTTTAGGGTCTTATAGCTCAAAATAATTAGTAAATGCATGAAAAATAACAAATAAAGTCAGAAAGGATTGAAAAATGATGATGTGGGTTTGAATGGTGCATTTTGACACACAAAAAGTCAGGAGTTCAAATAAGTTTAAAAAAATGAAATCCCTTTGTAACAGACGAGTTTCCGGATGAGATCCTGATACTTTGAAAGAGATTGTCCGTTTTGTACACGAAGTGCATCCAGTTTTTGCCGTAACCCTCTCAACTTTCTTGCACATGCTATGTGGATGAAATGATGATATCATGCCAACTTTCAACCTTTTCAGAGTTCATTTGAAATGCTTTTCAATTTTAGGGTCTTATAGCTCAAAACAATTAGTAAATGCATGAAAAATAACAAATGAAGTCAGAAAGGATTGAAAAATGATGATGTGGCTTTGAATGGTGCATTTTGAACACACAAAAAGTCAGGAGTTCAAATAAGTTTTAAAAAATGAAATCCCTTTGTAACAGACGATTTTCCGGATGAAATCCTGATACTTTGAAAGAGATTGTCCGTTTTGTACACGAAGTCCATCCAGTTTTTGCCGTAACCCTCTCAACTTTCTTGCACATGCTATGTGGATGAAATGATGATATTATGCCAACTTTCAACCTTTTAAGAGTTCATTTGAAATGCTTTTCAATTTTAGGGCCTTATAGCTCAAAATAATTAGTAAATGCATGAAAAATAACAAAATGAAGTCAGAAAGGATTGAAAAATGATGATGTGGCTTTGAATGGTGCATTTTGAACACACAAAAAGTCAGGAGTTCAAATAAGTTTTAAAAAATGAAATCCCTTTGTAACAGACGAGTTTCCGGATGAAATCCTGATACTTTGAAAGAGATTGTCCGTTTTGTACACGAAGTGCATCCAGTTTTTGCCGTAACCCTCTCAACTTTCTTGCACATGCTAGGTGGATGAAATGATGATATCATGCCAACTTTCAACCTTTTCAGAGTTCATTTCAAATGCTTTTCAATTTTAGGGTCTTATAGCTCAAAATAATTAGTAAATGCATGAAAAATAACAAATGAACTCAGAAAGGATTGAAAAATGATGATGTGGCTTTTAATGGTGCATTTTGAACACATAAAAAGTTAGGAGTTCAAATAAGTTTAAAAAAATGAAATCCCTTTGTAACAGACTAGTTTCCGGATGAGATCCTGATACTTTGAAAGAGATTGTCCGTTTTGTACACGAAGTGCATCCAGTTATTGCCGTAACCTCTCAACTTTCTTGCACATGCTATGTGGATGAAATGATGATATCCTGCCAACTTTCAACCTTTTCAGAGTTCATTTGAAATGCTTTTCATTTTAGGGTCTTATAGCTCAAAATAATTGGTAAATGCATGAAAAATAACAAATGAAGTCAGAAAGGATTGAAAAATGATG
The DNA here is from genome assembly GCF_002575655.3 of Aegilops tauschii subsp. strangulata. NCBI lineage: Eukaryota > Viridiplantae > Streptophyta > Magnoliopsida > Poales > Poaceae > Aegilops > Aegilops tauschii. Next base: position 10,357 of record NW_027333432.1, on the reverse strand, counting down.
ATGTGGGTTTGAATGGTGCATTTTGACACACAAAAAGTCAGGAGTTCAAATAAGTTTAAAAAAATGAAATCCCTTTGTAACAGACGAGTTTCCGGATGAGATCCTGATACTTTGAAAGAGATTGTCCGTTTTGTACACGAAATGCATCCAGTTTTTGCCGTAACCCTCTCAACTTTCTTGCACATGCTATGTGGATGAAATGATGATATTATGGCAACTTTCAACCTTTTAAGAGTTCATTTGAAATGCTTTTCAATTTTAGGGTCTTATAGCTCAAAATAATTAGTAAATGCATGAAAAATAACAAATGAAGTCAGAAAGGATTGAAAAATGATGATGTGGCTTTGAATGGTGCATTTTGAACACACAAAAAGTCAGGAGTTCAAATAAGTTTTAAAAAATGTAATCCCTTTGTAACAGACGAGTTTCCGGATGAAATCCTGATACTTTGAAAGAGATTGTCCGTTTTGTACACGAAGTGCATCCAGTTTTTGCCGTAACCCTCTCAACTTTCTTGCACAAGCTAGGTGGATGAAATGATGATATCATGCCAACTTTCAACCTTTTCAGAGTTCATTTCAAATGCTTTTCAATTTTAGGGTCTTATAGCTCAAAATAATTAGTAAATGCATGAAAAATAACAAATGAACTCAGAAAGGATTGAAAAATGATGATGTGGCTTTTAATGGTGCATTTTGAACACATAAAAAGTCAGGAGTTCAAATAAGTTTAAAAAAATGAAATCCCTTTGTAACAGACTAGTTTCCGGATGAGATCCTGATACTTTGAAAGAGATTGTCCGTTTTGTACACGAAGTGCATCCAGTTATTGCCGTAACCCTCTCAACTTTCTTGCACATGCTATGTGGATGAAATGATGATATCCTGCCAACTTTCAACCTTTTCAGAGTTCATTTGAAATGCTTTTCAATTTTAGGGTCTTATAGCTCAAAATAATTAGTAAATGCATGAAAAATAACAAATGAAGTCAGAAAGGATTGAAAAATGATGATGTGGGTTTGAATGGTGCATTTTGACACACAAAAAGTCAGGATTTCAAATAAGTTTAAAAAAATGAAATCCCTTTGTAACAGACGAGTTTCCGGATGAGATCCTGATACTTTGAAAGAGATTGTCCGTTTTGTACACGAAGTGCATCCAGTTTTTGCCGTAACCCTCTCAACTTTCTTGCACATGCTATGTGGATGAAATGATGATATTATGCCAACTTTCAACCTATTAAGAGTTCATTTGAAATGCTTTCAATTTTACAGCCTTATAGCTCAAAATAATTAGTAAATGCATGAAAAATAACAAATGAAGTCAGAAAGGATTGAAAAAATGATGTGGCTTTGAATGGTGCATTTTGAACACACAAAAAGTCAGTAGTTCAAATAAGTTTTAAAAATGAAATCCCTTGTAACAGACGAGTTTTCGGATGAGATCCTGATACTTTGAAAGAGATTGTCCGTTTTGTACAGGAAGTGCATCCAGTTTTGCCGTAACCCTCTCAACTTTCTTGCACATGCTATGTGGATGAAATGATGATATTATGCCAACTTTCAACCTTTTCAGAGTTCATTTGAATGCTTTTCAATTTTAGGGTCTTATAGCTCAAAATAATTGGTAAATGCATGAAAAATAACAAATGAAGTCAGAAAGGATTGAAAAATGATGATGTGGGTTTGAATGGTGCATTTTGACACACAAAAAGTCAGGAGTTTCAGTTCAAATAAGTTTAAAAAAATGAAATCCCTTTGTAACAGACGAGTTTCCGGATGAGATCCTGATACTTTGAAAGAGATTGTCCGTTTTGTACACGAAATGCATCCAGTTTTTGCCGTAACCCTCTCAACTTTCTTGCACATGCTATGTGGATGAAATGATGATATTATGGCAACTTTCAACCTTTTAAGAGTTCATTTGAAATGCTTTTCAATTTTAGGGTCTTATAGCTCAAAATAATTAGTAAATGCATGAAAAATAACAAATGAAGTCAGAAAGGATTGAAAAATGATGATGTGGCTTTGAATGGTGCATTTTGAACACACAAAAAGTCAGGAGTTCAAATAAGTTTTAAAAAATGTAATCCCTTTGTAACAGACGAGTTTCCGGATGAAATCCTGATACTTTGAAAGAGATTGTCCGTTTTGTACACGAAGTGCATCCAGTTTTTGCCGTAACCCTCTCAACTTTCTTGCACATGCTAGGTGGATGAAATGATGATATCATGCCAACTTTCAACCTTTTCAGAGTTCATTTCAAATGCTTTTCAATTTTAGGGTCTTATAGCTCAAAATAATTAGTAAATGCATGAAAAATAACAAATGAACTCAGAAAGGATTGAAAAATGATGATGTGGCTTTTAATGGTGCATTTTGAACACATAAAAAGTCAGGAGTTCAAATAAGTTTAAAAAATGAAATCCCTTTGTAACAGACTAGTTTCCGGATGAGATCCTGATACTTTGAAAGAGATTGTCCGTTTTGTACACGAAATGCATCCAGTTATTGCCGTAACCCTCTCAACTTTCTTGCACATGCTATGTGGATGAAATGATGATATCCTGCCAACTTTCAACCTTTTCAGAGTTCATTTGAAATGCTTTTCAATTTTAGGGTCTTATAGCTCAAAATAATTAGTAAATGCATGAAAAATAACAAATGAAGTCAGAAAGGATTGAAAAATGATGATGTGGGTTTGAATGGTGCATTTTGACACACAAAAAGTCAGGAGTTCAAATAAGTTTAAAAAAATGAAATCCCTTTGTAACAGACGAGTTTCCGGATGAGATCCTGATACTTTGAAAGAGATTGTCCGTTTTGTACACGAAGTGCATCCAGTTTTTGCCGTAACCCTCTCAACTTTCTTGCACATGCTATGTGGATGAAATGATGATATTATGCCAACTTTCAACCTATTAAGAGTTCATTTGAAATGCTTTTCAATTTTACAGCCTTATAGCTCAAAATAATTAGTAAATGCATGAAAAATAACAAATGAAGTCAGAAAGGATTGAAAAATGATGATGTGGCTTTGAATGGTGCATTTTGAACACACAAAAAGTCAGTAGTTCAAATAAGTTTTAAAAATGAAATCCCTTTGTAACAGACGAGTTTTCGGATGAGATCCTGATACTTTGAAAGAGATTGTCCGTTTTGTACAGGAAGTGCATCCAGTTTTTGCCGTAACCCTCTCAACTTTCTTGCACATGCTATGTGGATGAAATGATGATATCATGCCAACTTTCAACCTTTTCAGAGTTCATTTGAAATGCTTTTCAATTTTAGGGTCTTATAGCTCAAAACAATTAGTAAATGCATGAAAAATAACAAAATGAAGTCAGAAAGGATTGAAAAATGATGATGTGGCTTTGAATGGTGCATTTTGAACACACAAAAAGTCAGGAGTTCAAATAAGTTTTAAAAAATGAAATCCCTTTGTAACAGACGAGTTTCCAGATGATATCCTGATACTTTGAAAGAAATTGTCCGTTTTGTACACGAAGTGCATCCAGTTTTTGCCGTAACCCTCTCAACTTTCTTGCACATGCTATGTGGATGAAATGATGATATTATGCCAACTTTCAACCTTTTAAGAGTTCATTTGAAATGCTTTTCAATTTTACGGCCTTATAGCTCAAACTAATTAGTAAATGCATGAATAATAACAAATGAAGTCAGAAAGGATTGAAAAATGACGATGTGGCTTTGAATGGTGCATTTTGAACACACAAAAAGTCAGGAGTTCAAATAAGTTTTAAAAATGAAATCCCTTTGTAACAGACGAGTTTCCGGATGAGATCCTGATACTTTGAAAGAGATTGTCCGTTTTGTACAGGAAGTGCATCCAGTTTTTGCCGTAACCCTCTCAACTTTCTTGCACATGCTATGTGGATGAAATGATGATATTATGCCAACTTTCAACCTTTTAAGAGTTCATTTGAAATGCTTTTCAATTTTAGGGTCTTATAGCTCAAAACAATTAGTAAATGCATGAAAAATAACAAATGAAGTATGAAAGTATTGAAAAATGATGATGTGGCTTTGAATGGTGCATTTTGACACACAAAAAGTCAGTAGTTCAAATAAGTTTAAAAAAATGAAATCCCTTTGTAACAGACGAGTTTCCGGATGAAATCCTGATACTTTGAAACAGATTGTCCGTTTTGTACACGAAGTGCATCCAGTTTTTGCCGTAACCCTCTCAACTTTCTTGCACATGCTATGTGGATGAAATGATGATATCATGCCAACTTTCAACCATTACAGAGTTCATTTGAAATGCTTTTTCAATTTTAGGGTCTTATAGCTCAAAATAATTAGTAAATGCATGAAAAATAACAAATGAAGTCAGAAAGGATTGAAAAATGATGATGTGGCTTTTAATGGTGCATTTTGAACACATAAAAAGTCAGGAGTTCAAATAAGTTTAAAAAAATGAAATCCCTTTGTAACAGACTAGTTTCCGGATGAGATCCTGATACTTTGAAAGAGATTGTCCGTTTTGTACACGAAGTGCATCCAGTTATTGCCGTAACCCTCTCAACTTTCTTGCACATGCTATGTGGATGAAATGATGATATCCTGCCAACTTTCAACCTTTTCAGAGTTCATTTGAAATGCTTTTCAATTTTAGGGTCTTATAGCTCAAAATAATTAGTAAATGCATGAAAAATAACAAATAAAGTCAGAAAGGATTGAAAAATGATGATGTGGGTTTGAATGGTGCATTTTGACACACAAAAAGTCAGGAGTTCAAATAAGTTTAAAAAAATGAAATCCCTTTGTAACAGACGAGTTTCCGGATGAGATCCTGATACTTTGAAAGAGATTGTCCGTTTTGTACACGAAGTGCATCCAGTTTTTGCCGTAACCCTCTCAACTTTCTTGCACATGCTATGTGGATGAAATGATGATATCATGCCAACTTTCAACCTTTTCAGAGTTCATTTGAAATGCTTTTCAATTTTAGGGTCTTATAGCTCAAAACAATTAGTAAATGCATGAAAAATAACAAATGAAGTCAGAAAGGATTGAAAAATGATGATGTGGCTTTGAATGGTGCATTTTGAACACACAAAAAGTCAGGAGTTCAAATAAGTTTTAAAAAATGAAATCCCTTTGTAACAGACGATTTTCCGGATGAAATCCTGATACTTTGAAAGAGATTGTCCGTTTTGTACACGAAGTCCATCCAGTTTTTGCCGTAACCCTCTCAACTTTATTGCACATGCTATGTGGATGAAATGATGATATTATGCCAACTTTCAACCTTTTAAGAGTTCATTTGAAATGCTTTTCAATTTTAGGGCCTTATAGCTCAAAATAATTAGTAAATGCATGAAAAATAACAAAATGAAGTCAGAAAGGATTGAAAAATGATGATGTGGCTTTGAATGGTGCATTTTGAACACACAAAAAGTCAGGAGTTCAAATAAGTTTTAAAAAATGAAATCCCTTTGTAACAGACGAGTTTCCGGATGAAATCCTGATACTTTGAAAGAGATTGTCCGTTTTGTACACGAAGTGCATCCAGTTTTTGCCGTAACCCTCTCAACTTTCTTGCACATGCTAGGTGGATGAAATGATGATATCATGCCAACTTTCAACCTTTTCAGAGTTCATTTCAAATGCTTTTCAATTTTAGGGTCTTATAGCTCAAAATAATTAGTAAATGCATGAAAAATAACAAATGAACTCAGAAAGGATTGAAAAATGATGATGTGGCTTTTAATGGTGCATTTTGAACACATAAAAAGTTAGGAGTTCAAATAAGTTTAAAAAAATGAAATCCCTTTGTAACAGACTAGTTTCCGGATGAGATCCTGATACTTTGAAAGAGATTGTCCGTTTTGTACACGAAGTGCATCCAGTTATTGCCGTAACCTCTCAACTTTCTTGCACATGCTATGTGGATGAAATGATGATATCCTGCCAACTTTCAACCTTTTCAGAGTTCATTTGAAATGCTTTTCAATTTTAGGGTCTTATAGCTCAAAATAATTGGTAAATGCATGAAAAATAACAAATGAAGTCAGAAAGGATTGAAAAATGATGATGTGGGTTTGAATGGTGCATTTTGACACACAAAAAGTCAGGAGTTCAAATAAGTTTAAAAAAATGAAATCCCTTTGTAACAGACGAGTTTCCGGATGAGATCCTGATACTTTGAAAGAGATTGTCCGTTTTGTACACGAAATGCATCCAGTTTTTGCCGTAACCCTCTCAACTTTCTTGCACATGCTATGTGGATGAAATGATGATATTATGGCAACTTTCAACCTTTTAAGAGTTCATTTGAAATGCTTTTCAATTTTAGGGTCTTATAGCTCAAAATAATTAGTAAATGCATGAAAAATAACAAATGAAGTCAGAAAGGATTGAAAAATGATGATGTGGCTTTGAATGGTGCATTTTGAACACACAAAAAGTCAGGAGTTCAAATAAGTTTTAAAAAATGTAATCCCTTTGTAACAGACGAGTTTCCGGATGAAATCCTGATACTTTGAAAGAGATTGTCCGTTTTGTACACGAAGTGCATCCAGTTTTTGCCGTAACCCTCTCAACTTTCTTGCACATGCTAGGTGGATGAAATGATGATATCATGCCAACTTTCAACCTTTTCAGAGTTCATTTCAAATGCTTTTCAATTTTAGGGTCTTATAGCTCAAAATAATTAGTAAATGCATGAAAAATAACAAATGAACTCAGAAAGGATTGAAAAATGATGATGTGGCTTTTAATGGTGCATTTTGAACACATAAAAAGTCAGGAGTTCAAATAAGTTTAAAAAAAATGAAATCCCTTTGTAACAGACTAGTTTCCGGATGAGATCCTGATACTTTGAAAGAGATTGTCCGTTTTGTACACGAAGTGCATCCAGTTATTGCCGTAACCCTCTCAACTTTCTTGCACATGCTATGTGGATGAAATGATGATATCCTGCCAACTTTCAACCTTTTCAGAGTTCATTTGAAATGCTTTTCAATTTTAGGGTCTTATAGCTCAAAATAATTAGTAAATGCATGAAAAATAACAAATGAAGTCAGAAAGGATTGAAAAATGATGATGTGGGTTTGAATGGTGCATTTTGACACACAAAAAGTCAGGAGTTCAAATAAGTTTAAAAAAATGAAATCCCTTTGTAACAGACGAGTTTCCGGATGAGATCCTGATACTTTGAAAGAGATTGTCCGTTTTGTACACGAAGTGCATCCAGTTTTTGCCGTAACCCTCTCAACTTTCTTGCACATGCTATGTGGATGAAATGATGATATTATGCCAACTTTCAACCTATTAAGAGTTCATTTGAAATGCTTTTCAATTTTACAGCCTTATAGCTCAAAATAATTAGTAAATGCATGAAAAATAACAAATGAAGTCAGAAAGGATTGAAAAATGATGATGTGGCTTTGAATGGTGCATTTTGAACACACAAAAAGTCAGTAGTTCAAATAAGTTTTAAAAATGAAATCCCTTTGTAACAGACGAGTTTTCGGATGAGATCCTGATACTTTGAAAGAGATTGTCCGTTTTGTACAGGAAGTGCATCCAGTTTTTGCCGTAACCCTCTCAACTTTCTTGCACATGCTATGTGGATGAAATGATGATATTATGCCAACTTTCAACCTTTTCAGAGTTCATTTGAAATGCTTTTCAATTTTAGGGTCTTATAGCTCAAAATAATTGGTAAATGCATGAAAAATAACAAATGAAGTCAGAAAGGATTGAAAAATGATGATGTGGGTTTGAATGGTGCATTTTGACACACAAAAAGTCAGGAGTTCAAATAAGTTTAAAAAAATGAAATCCCTTTGTAACAGACGAGTTTCCGGATGAGATCCTGATACTTTGAAAGAGATTGTCCGTTTTGTACACGAAATGCATCCAGTTTTTGCCGTAACCCTCTCAACTTTCTTGCACATGCTATGTGGATGAAATGATGATATTATGGCAACTTTCAACCTTTTAAGAGTTCATTTGAAATGCTTTTCAATTTTAGGGTCTTATAGCTCAAAATAATTAGTAAATGCATGAAAAATAACAAATGAAGTCAGAAAGGATTGAAAAATGATGATGTGGCTTTGAATGGTGCATTTTGAACACACAAAAAGTCAGGAGTTCAAATAAGTTTTAAAAAATGTAATCCCTTTGTAACAGACGAGTTTCCGGATGAAATCCTGATACTTTGAAAGAGATTGTCCGTTTTGTACACGAAGTGCATCCAGTTTTTGCCGTAACCCTCTCAACTTTCTTGCACATGCTAGGTGGATGAAATGATGATATCATGCGAACTTTCAACCTTTTCAGAGTTCATTTCAAATGCTTTTCAATTTTAGGGTCTTATAGCTCAAAATAATTAGTAAATGCATGAAAAATAACAAATGAACTCAGAAAGGATTGAAAAATGATGATGTGGCTTTTAATGGTGCATTTTGAACACATAAAAAGTCAGGAGTTCAAATAAGTTTAAAAAAATGAAATCCCTTTGTAACAGACTAGTTTCCGGATGAGATCCTGATACTTTGAAAGAGATTGTCCGTTTTGTACACGAAGTGCATCCAGTTATTGCCGTAACCCTCTCAACTTTCTTGCACATGCTATGTGGATGAAATGATGATATCCTGCCAACTTTCAACCTTTTCAGAGTTCATTTGAAATGCTTTTCAATTTTAGGGTCTTATAGCTCAAAATAATTAGTAAATGCATGAAAAATAACAAATGAAGTCAGAAAGGATTGAAAAATGATGATGTGGGTTTGAATGGTGCATTTTGACACACAAAAAGTCAGGAGTTCAAATAAGTTTAAAAAAAATGAAATCCCTTTGTAACAGACGAGTTTCCGGATGAGATCCTGATACTTTGAAAGAGATTGTCCGTTTTGTACACGAAGTGCATCCAGTTTTTGCCGTAACCCTCTCAACTTTCTTGCACATGCTATGTGGATGAAATGATGATATTATGCCAACTTTCAACCTATTAAGAGTTCATTTGAAATGCTTTTCAATTTTACAGCCTTATAGCTCAAAATAATTAGTAAATGCATGAAAAATAACAAATGAAGTCAGAAAGGATTGAAAAATGATGATGTGGCTTTGAATGGTGCATTTTGAACACACAAAAAGTCAGTAGTTCAAATAAGTTTTAAAAATGAAATCCCTTTGTAACAGACGAGTTTTCGGATGAGATCCTGATACTTTGAAAGAGATTGTCCGTTTTGTACAGGAAGTGCATCCAGTTTTTGCCGTAACCCTCTCAACTTTCTTGCACATGCTATGTGGATGAAATGATGATATCATGCCAACTTTCAACCTTTTCAGAGTTCATTTGAAATGCTTTTCAATTTTAGGGTCTTATAGCTCAAAACAATTAGTAAATGCATGAAAAATAACAAAATGAAGTCAGAAAGGATTGAAAAATGATGATGTGGCTTTGAATGGTGCATTTTGAACACACAAAAAGTCAGGAGTTCAAATAAGTTTTAAAAAATGAAATCCCTTTGTAACAGACGAGTTTCCAGATGATATCCTGATACTTTGAAAGAAATTGTCCGTTTTGTACACGAAGTGCATCCAGTTTTTGCCGTAACCCTCTCAACTTTCTTGCACATGCTATGTGGATGAAATGATGATATTATGCCAACTTTCAACCTTTTAAGAGTTCATTTGAAATGCTTTTCAATTTTACGGCCTTATAGCTCAAACTAATTAGTAAATGCATGAATAATAACAAATGAAGTCAGAAAGGATTGAAAAATGACGATGTGGCTTTGAATGGTGCATTTTGAACACACAAAAAGTCAGGAGTTCAAATAAGTTTTAAAAATGAAATCCCTTTGTAACAGACGAGTTTCCGGATGAGATCCTGATACTTTGAAAGAGATTGTCCGTTTTGTACAGGAAGTGCATCCAGTTTTTGCCGTAACCCTCTCAACTTTCTTGCACATGCTATGTGGATGAAATGATGATATTATGCCAACTTTCAACCTTTTAAGAGTTCATTTGAAATGCTTTTCAATTTTAGGGTCTTATAGCTCAAAATAATTAGTAAATGCATGAAAAATAACAAATGAAGTATGAAAGTATTGAAAAATGATGATGTGGCTTTGAATGGTGCATTTTGACACACAAAAAGTCAGTAGTTCAAATAAGTTTAAAAAAATGAAAGCCCTTTGTAACAGACGAGTTTCCGGATGAAATCCTGATACTTTGAAACAGATTGTCCGTTTTGTACACGAAGTGCATCCAGTTTTTGCCGTAACCCTCTCAACTTTCTTGCACATGCTATGTGGATGAAATGATGATATCATGCCAACTTTCAACCATTACAGAGTTCATTTGAAATGCTTTTTCAATT
>NW_027333431.1:0-29117 GCF_002575655.3 Aegilops tauschii subsp. strangulata | reverse complement strand
AAATTATTTGAACTCCTGACTTTTTGTGTGTTCAGAATGCACCATCCAAAGCCACATCATCATTCTTCAATCCTTTCTGACTTCATTTGTTATTTTTCATGCATTTACTAATTATTTTGAGCTATAAGACCCTAAAATTGGAAAGCATTTCAAATGAACTCTGAAAAGGTTGAAAGTTGGCATGGTATCATCATTTCATCCACATAGCATGTGCAAGAAATTTGAGAGGGTTACGGCAAAAACTGGATGCACTTCGTGTACAAAATGGACAATCTCTTTCAAAGTATCAGGATTTCATAAAGAAACTCGTCTGTTACAAAGGGATTTCATTTTTTAAAACTTATTTGAACTCCTGAATTTTTGTGTGTTCAAAATGCACCATCCAAAGCCACACCATCATTTTTCAATCCTTTCTGACTTCATTTATTATTTTTTATGCATTTACTAATTATTTTGAGCGAAAATACCCTAAAACTGAAAAGCATTTCAAATGAACTCTGAAAAGGTGGAAAGTTGGCATGGTATCATCATTTCATCCACATAGCATGTGCAAGAAAGTTGAGAGGGTTACGGCAAAAACTGGATGCACTTCGTGTACAAAATGGACAATCTCTTTCAAAGTATCAGGATTTCATAAAGAAACTCGTCTGTTACAAAGGGATTTCATTTTTTTAAAACTTATTTGAACTCCTGACATTTTGTGCGTTCAAAATGCACCAACCAAAGCCACATCATCATTTTTCAATCCTTTCTGACTTCATTTGTTATTTTTCATGCATTTACTAATTATTTTGAGCTATAAGACCCTAAAATTGAAAAGCATTTCAAATGAACTCTAAAAAGGTTGAAAGTTGGCATGGTATCATCATTTCATCCACATAGCATGTGCAAGAAAGTTGAGAGGGTTACGGCCAAAACTGGATGCACTTCGTGTACAAAACGGACAATCTCTTTCAAAGTATCAGGATTTCATACGGAAACTCGTCTGTTACAAAGGGATTTCATTTTTTTTAAACTTATTTGAACTCCTGACTTTTTGTGTGTTCAAAATGCGTCATTCAAAGCCACATCATCATTTTTTAATCCTTTCTGACTTCATTTGTTATTTTTCATGCATTTACTAATTATTTTGAGCTATAAGACCCTAAAATTGAAAAGCATTTGAAATGAACACTGAAAAGGTTGGAATTTGGCATGGTATCATCATTTCATCCACATAGCATGTGCAAGAAAGTTGAGAGGGTTACAGAAAAAACTGGATGCACTTCGTGTACAAAACGGACAATCTCTTTCAATGTATCAGGATTTCATACAGAAACTCGTCTGTTACAAAGGGATTTCATTTTATAAAACTTATTTGAACTCCTGACTTTTTGTGTGTTCAAAATGCACCATCCAAAGCCACATCATCATTTTTCAATCCTTTCTGACTTCATTTGTTATTTTTCATGCATTTACTAATTATTTTGAGCTATAAGACCCTAAAATTGGAAAGCATTTCAAATGAACTCTGAAAAGGTTGAAAGTTGGCATGGTATCATCATTTCATCCACATAGCATGTGCAAGAAAGTTGAGAGGGTTACGGCAAAAACTGGATGCACTTCGTGTACAAAATGGACAATCTCTTTCAAAGTATCAGGATTTCATAAAGAAACTCGTCTGTTACAAAGGGATTTCATTTTTTAAAACTTATTTGAACTCCTGAATTTTTGTGTGTTCAAAATGCACCATCCAAAGCCACACCATCATTTTTCAATCCTTTCTGACTTCATTTATTATTTTTTATGCATTTACTAATTATTTTGAGCGAAAAGACCCTAAAACTGAAAAGCATTTCAAATGAACTCTGAAAAGGTGGAAAGTTGGCATGGTATCATCATTTCATCCACATAGCATGTGCAAGAAAGTTGAGAGGGTTACGGCAAAAACTGGATGCACTTCGTGTACAAAACGGACAATCTCTTTCTAAGTATCAGGATTTCATAAAGAAACTCGTCTGTTACAAAGGGATTTCATTTTTTTAAAACTTATTTGAACTCCTGACATTTTGTGCGTTCAAAATGCACCAACCAAAGCCACATCATCATTTTTCAATCCTTTCTGACTTCATTTGTTATTTTTCATGCATTTACTAATTATTTTGAGCTATAAGACCCTAAAATTGAAAAGCATTTCAAATGAACTCTAAAAAGGTTGAAAGTTGGCATGGTATCATCATTTCATCAACATAGCATGTGCAAGAAAGTTGAGAGGGTTACGGCCAAAACTGGATGCACTTCGTGTACAAAACGGACAATCTCTTTCAAAGTATCAGGATTTCATACGGAAACTCGTCTGTTACAAAGGGATTTCATTTTTTTAAACTTATTTGAACTCCTGACTTTTGTGTGTTCAAAATGCACCATTCAAAGCCACATCATCATTTTTCAATCCTTTCTGACTTCATTTGTTATTTTTCATGCATTTACTAATTATTTTGAGCTATAAGACCCTAAAATTGAAAAGCATTTGAAATGAACACTGAAAAGGTTGAAATTTGGCATGGTATCATCATTTCATCCACATAGCATGTGCAAGAAAGTTGAGAGGGTTACAGAAAAAACAGGATGCACTTCGTGTACAAAACGGACAATCTCTTTCAATGTATCAGGATTTCATACAGAAACTCGTCTGTTACAAAGGGATTTCATTTTATAAAAATTATTTGAACTCCTGACTTTTTGTGTGTTCAGAATGCACCATCCAAAGCCACATCATCATTCTTCAATCCTTTCTGACTTCATTTGTTATTTTTCATGCATTTACTAATTATTTTGAGCTATAAGACCCTAAAATTGGAAAGCATTTCAAATGAACTCTGAAAAGGTTGAAAGTTGGCATGGTATCATCATTTCATCCACATAGCATGTGCAAGAAATTTGAGAGGGTTACGGCAAAAACTGGATGCACTTCGTGTACAAAATGGACAATCTCTTTCAAAGTATCAGGATTTCATAAAGAAACTCGTCTGTTACAAAGGGATTTCATTTTTTAAAACTTATTTGAACTCCTGAATTTTTGTGTGTTCAAAATGCACCATCCAAAGCCACACCATCATTTTTCAATCCTTTCTGACTTCATTTATTATTTTTTATGCATTTACTAATTATTTTGAGCGAAAAGACCCTAAAACTGAAAAGCATTTCAAATGAACTCTGAAAAGGTGGAAAGTTGGCATGGTATCATCATTTCATCCACATAGCATGTGCAAGAAAGTTGAGAGGGTTACGGCAAAAACTGGATGCACTTCGTGTACAAAATGGACAATCTCTTTCAAAGTATCAGGATTTCATAAAGAAACTCGTCTGTTACAAAGGGATTTCATTTTTTTAAAACTTATTTGAACTCCTGACATTTTGTGCGTTCAAAATGCACCAACCAAAGCCACATCATCATTTTTCAATCCTTTTTGACTTCATTTGTTATTTTTCATGCATTTACTAATTATTTTGAGCTATAAGACCCTAAAATTGAAAAGCATTTCAAATGAACTCTAAAAAGGTTGAAAGTTGGCATGGTATCATCATTTCATCCACATAGCATGTGCAAGAAAGTTGAGAGGGTTACGGCCAAAACTGGATGCACTTCGTGTACAAAACGGACAATCTCTTTCAAAGTATCAGGATTTCATACGGAAACTCGTCTGTTACAAAGGGATTTCATTTTTTTTAAACTTATTTGAACTCCTGACTTTTTGTGTGTTCAAAATGCGTCATTCAAAGCCACATCATCATTTTTTAATCCTTTCTGACTTCATTTGTTATTTTTCATGCATTTACTAATTATTTTGAGCTATAAGACCCTAAAATTGAAAAGCATTTGAAATGAACACTGAAAAGGTTGGAATTTGGCATGGTATCATCATTTCATCCACATAGCATGTGCAAGAAAGTTGAGAGGGTTACAGAAAAAACTGGATGCACTTCGTGTACAAAACGGACAATCTCTTTCAATGTATCAGGATTTCATACAGAAACTCGTCTGTTACAAAGGGATTTCATTTTATAAAACTTATTTGAACTCCTGACTTTTTGTGTGTTCAAAATGCACCATCCAAAGCCACATCATCATTTTTCAATCCTTTCTGACTTCATTTGTTATTTTTCATGCATTTACTAATTATTTTGAGCTATAAGACCCTAAAATTGGAAAGCATTTCAAATGAACTCTGAAAAGGTTGAAAGTTGGCATGGTATCATCATTTCATCCACATAGCATGTGCAAGAAAGTTGAGAGGGTTACGGCAAAAACTGGATGCACTTCGTGTACAAAATGGACAATCTCTTTCAAAGTATCAGGATTTCATAAAGAAACTCGTCTGTTACAAAGGGATTTCATTTTTTAAAACTTATTTGAACTCCTGAATTTTTGTGTGTTCAAAATGCACCATCCAAAGCCACACCATCATTTTTCAATCCTTTCTGACTTCATTTATTATTTTTTATGCATTTACTAATTATTTTGAGCGAAAAGACCCTAAAACTGAAAAGCATTTCAAATGAACTCTGAAAAGGTGGAAAGTTGGCATGGTATCATCATTTCATCCACATAGCATGTGCAAGAAAGTTGAGAGGGTTACGGCAAAAACTGGATGCACTTCGTGTACAAAACGGACAATCTCTTTCTAAGTATCAGGATTTCATAAAGAAACTCGTCTGTTACAAAGGGATTTCATTTTTTTAAAACTTATTTGAACTCCTGACATTTTGTGCGTTCAAAATGCACCAACCAAAGCCACATCATCATTTTTCAATCCTTTCTGACTTCATTTGTTATTTTTCATGCATTTACTAATTATTTTGAGCTATAAGACCCTAAAATTGAAAAGCATTTCAAATGAACTCTAAAAAGGTTGAAAGTTGGCATGGTATCATCATTTCATCCACATAGCATGTGCAAGAAAGTTGAGAGGGTTACGGCCAAAACTGGATGCACTTCGTGTACAAAACGGACAATCTCTTTCAAAGTATCAGGATTTCATACGGAAACTCGTCGGTTACAAAGGGATTTCATTTTTTTAAACTTATTTGAACTCCTGACTTTTTGTGTGTTCAAAATGCACCATTCAAAGCCACATCATCATTTTTCAATCCTTTCTGACTTCATTTGTTATTTTTCATGCATTTACTAATTATTTTGAGCTATAAGACCCTAAAATTGAAAAGCATTTGAAATGAACACTGAAAAGGTTGGAATTTGGCATGGTATCATCATTTCATCCACATAGCATGTGCAAGAAAGTTGAGAGGGTTACAGAAAAAACTGGATGCACTTCGTGTACAAAACGGACAATCTCTTTCAATGTATCAGGATTTCATACAGAAACTCGTCTGTTACAAAGGGATTTCATTTTATAAAACTTATTTGAACTCCTGACTTTTTGTGTGTTCAAAATGCACCATCCAAAGCCACATCATCATTTTTCAATCCTTTCTGACTTCATTTGTTATTTTTCATGCATTTACTAATTATTTTGAGCTATAAGACCCTAAAATTGGAAAGCATTTCAAATGAACTCTGAAAAGGTTGAAAGTTGGCATGGTATCATCATTTCATCCACATAGCATGTGCAAGAAAGTTGAGAGGGTTACGGCAAAAACTGGATGCACTTCGTGTACAAAATGGACAATCTCTTTCAAAGTATCAGGATTTCATAAAGAAACTCGTCTGTTACAAAGGGATTTCATTTTTTAAAACTTATTTGAACTCCTGAATTTTTGTGTGTTCAAAATGCACCATCCAAAGCCACACCATCATTTTTCAATCCTTTCTGACTTCATTTATTATTTTTTATGCATTTACTAATTATTTTGAGCGAAAAGACCCTAAAATTGAAAAGCATTTCAAATGAACTCTGAAAAGGTTGAAAGTTGGCATGGTATCATCATTTCATCCACATAGCATGTGCAAGAAAGTTGAGAGGGTTACGGCAAAAACTCGATGCACTTCGTGTACAAAATGGACAATCTCTTTCAAAGTATCAGGATTTCATAAAGAAACTCGTCTATTACAAAGGGATTTCATTTTTTTAAAACTTATTTGAACTCCTGACATTTTGTGCGTTCAAAATGCACCAACCAAAGCCACATCATCATTTTTCAATCCTTTCTGACTTCATTTGTTATTTTTCATGCATTTACTAATTATTTTGAGCTATAAGACCCTAAAATTGAAAAGCATTTCAAATGAACTCTAAAAAGGTTGAAAGTTGGCATGGTATCATCATTTCATCCACATAGCATGTGCAAGAAAGTTGAGAGGGTTACGGCCAAAACTGGATGCACTTCGTGTACAAAACGGACAATCTCTTTCAAAGTATCAAGATTTCATACGGAAACTCGTCTGTTACAAAGGGATTTCATTTTTTTAAACTTATTTGAACTCCTGACTTTTTGTGTGTTCAAAATGCGTCATTCAAAGCCACATCATCATTTTTTAATCCTTTCTGACTTCATATGTTATTTTCATGCATTTACTAATTATTTTGAGCTATAAGACCCTAAAATTGAACAGCATTTGAAATGAACACTGAAAAAGGTTGAAATTTGGCATGGTATCATCATTTCATCCACATAGCATGTGCAAGAAAGTTGAGAGGGTTACAGAAAAAACTGGATGCACTTCGTGTACAAAACGGACAATCTCTTTCAATGTATCAGGATTTCATACAGAAACTCGTCTGTTACAAAGGGATTTCATTTTATAAAACTTATTTGAACTCCTGACTTTTTGTGTGTTCAAAATGCACCATCCAAAGCCACATCATCATTTTTCAATCCTTTCTGACTTCATTTGTTATTTTTCATGCATTTACTAATTATTTTGAGCTATAAGACCCTACAATTGGAAAGCATTTCAAATGAACTCTGAAAAGGTTGAAAGTTGGCATGGTATAATCATTTCATCCACATAGCATGTGCAAGAAAGTTGAGAGGGTTACGGCAAAAACTGGATGCACTTCGTGTACAAAATGGACAATCTCTTTCAAAGTATCAGGATTTCATAAAGAAACTCGTCTGCTACAAAGGGATTTCATTTTTTAAAACTTATTTGAACTCCTGAATTTTTGTGTGTTCAAAATGCACCATCCAAAGCCACACCATCATTTTTCAATCCTTTCTGACTTCATTTATTATTTTTTATGCATTTACTAATTATTTTGAGCGAAAAGACCCTAAAACTGAAAAGCATTTCAAATGAACTCTGAAAAGGTGGAAAGTTGGCATGGTATCATCATTTCATCCACATAGCATGTGCAAGAAAGTTGAGAGGGTTACGGCAAAAACTGGATGCACTTCGTGTACAAAACGGACAATCTCTTTCAAAGTATCAGGATTTCATAAAGAAACTCGTCTGTTACAAAGGGATTTCATTTTTTTAAAACTTATTTGAACTCCTGACATTTTGTGCGTTCAAAATGCACCAACCAAAGCCACATCTTCATTTTTCAATCCTTTCTGACTTCATTTGTTATTTTTCATGCATTTACTAATTATTTTGAGCTATAAGACCCTAAAATTGAAAAGCATTTCAAATGAACTCTAAAAAGGTTGAAAGTTGGCATGGTATCATCATTTCATCCACATAGCATGTGCAAGAAAGTTGAGAGGGTTACGGCCAAAACTGGATGCACTTCGTGTACAAAACGGACAATCTCTTTCAAAGTATCAGGATTTCATACGGAAACTCGTCTGTTACAAAGGGATTTCATTTTTTTAAACTTATTTGAACTCCTGAATTTTTGTGTGTTCAAAATGCACCATTCAAAGCCACATCATCATTTTTCAATCCTTTCTGACTTCATTTGTTATTTTTCATGCATTTACTAATTATTTTGAGCTATAAGACCCTAAAATTGAAAAGCATTTGAAATGAACACTGAAAAGGTTGGAATTTGGCATGGTATCATCATTTCATCCACATAGCATGTGCAAGAAAGTTGAGAGGGTTACAGAAAAAACTGGATGCACTTCGTGTACAAAACGGACAATCTCTTTCAATGTATCAGGATTTCATACAGAAACTCGTCTGTTACAAAGGGATTTCATTTTATAAAACTTATTTGAACTCCTGACTTTTTGTGTGTTCAAAATGCACCATCCAAAGCCACATCATCATTTTTCAATCCTTTCTGACTTCATTTGTTATTTTTCATGCATTTACTAATTATTTTGAGCTATAAGACCCTAAAATTGGAAAGCATTTCAAATGAACTCTGAAAAGGTTGAAAGTTGGCATGGTATCATCATTTCATCCACATAGCATGTGCAAGAAAGTTGAGAGGGTTACGGCAAAAACTGGATGCACTTCGTGTACAAAATGGACAATCTCTTTCAAAGTATCAGGATTTCATAAAGAAACTCGTCTGTTACAAAGGGATTTCATTTTTTAAAACTTATTTGAACTCCTGAATTTTTGTGTGTTCAAAATGCACCATCCAAAGCCACACCATCATTTTTCAATCCTTTCTGACTTCATTTATTATTTTTTATGCATTTACTAATTATTTTGAGCGAAAAGACCCTAAAACTGAAAAGCATTTCAAATGAACTCTGAAAAGGTTGAAAGTTGGCATGGTATCATCATTTCATCCACATAGCATGTGCAAGAAAGTTGAGAGGGTTACGGCAAAAAATGGATGCACTTCGTGTACAAAATGGACAATCTCTTTCAAAGTATCAGGATTTCATAAAGAAACTCGTCTGTTACAAAGGGATTTCATTTTTTTAAAACTTATTTGAACTCCTGACATTTTGTGCGTTCAAAATGCACCAACCAAAGCCACATCATCATTTTTCAATCCTTTCTGACTTCATTTGTTATTTTTCATGCATTTACTAATTATTTTGAGCTATAAGACCCTAAAATTGAAAAGCATTTCAAATGAACTCTAAAAAGGTTGAAAGTTGGCATGGTATCATCATTTCATCCACATAGCATGTGCAAGAAAGTTGAGAGGGTTACGGCCAAAACTGGATGCACTTCGTGTACAAAACGGACAATCTCTTTCAAAGTATCAGGATTTCATGCGGAAACTCGTCTGTTACAAAGGGATTTCATTTTTTTAAACTTATTTGAACTCCTGACTTTTTGTGTGTTCAAAATGCGTCATTCAAAGCCACATCATCATTTTTTAATCCTTTCTGACTTCATTTGTTATTTTTCATGCATTTACTAATTATTTTGAGCTATAAGACCCTAAAATTGAACAGCATTTGAAATGAACACTGAAAAGGTTGAAATTTGGCATGGTATCATCATTTCATCCACATAGCATGTGCAAGAAAGTTGAGAGGGTTACAGAAAAAACTGGATGCACTTCGTGTACAAAACGGACAATCTCTTTCAATGTATCAGGATTTCATACAGAAACTCGTCTGTTACAAAGGGATTTCATTTTATAAAACTTATTTGAACTCCTGACTTTTTGTGTGTTCAAAATGCACCATCCAAAGCCACATCATCATTTTTCAATCCTTTCTGACTTCATTTGTTATTTTTCATGCATTTACTAATTATTTTGAGCTATAAGACCCTAAAATTGGAAAGCATTTCAAATGAACTCTGAAAAGGTTGAAAGTTGGCATGGTATCATCATTTCATCCACATAGCATGTGCAAGAAAGTTGAGAGGGTTACGGCAAAAACTGGATGCACTTCGTGTACAAAATGGACAATCTCTTTCAAAGTATCAGGATTTCATAAAGAAACTCGTCTGTTACAAAGGGATTTCATTTTTTAAAACTTATTTGAACTCCTGAATTTTTGTGTGTTCAAAATGCACCATCCAAAGCCACACCATCATTTTTCAATCCTTTCTGACTTCATTTATTATTTTTTATGCATTTACTAATTATTTTGAGCGAAAAGACCCTAAAACTGAAAAGCATTTCAAATGAACTCTAAAAAGGTTCAAAGTTGGCATGGTATCATCATTTCATCCACATAGCATGTGCAAGAAAGTTGAGAGGGTTACGGCAAAAACTGGATGCACTTCGTGTACAAAATGGACAATCTCTTTCAAAGTATCAGGATTTCATAAAGAAACTCGTCTGTTACAAAGGGATTTCATTTTTTTAAAACTTATTTGAACTCCTGACATTTTGTGCGTTCAAAATGCACCAACCAAAGCCACATCATCATTTTTCAATCCTTTCTGACTTCATTTGTTATTTTTCATGCATTTACTAATTATTTTGAGCTATAAGACCCTAAAATTGAAAAGCATTTCAAATGAACTCTAAAAAGGTTGAAAGTTGGCATGGTATCATCATTTCATCCACATAGCATGTGCAAGAAAGTTGAGAGGGTTACGGCCAAAACTGGATGCACTTCGTGTACAAAACGGACAATCTCTTTCAAAGTATCAGGATTTCATACGGAAACTCGTCTGTTACAAAGGGATTTCATTTTTTTAAACTTATTTGAACTCCTGACTTTTTGTGTGTTCAAAATGCGTCATTCAAAGCCACATCATCATTTTTTAATCCTTTCTGACTTCATTTGTTATTTTTCATGCATTTACTAATTATTTTGAGCTATAAGACCCTAAAATTGAACAGCATTTGAAATGAACACTGAAAAGGTTGAAATTTGGCATGGTATCATCATTTCATCCACATAGCATGTGCAAGAAAGTTGAGAGGGTTACAGAAAAAACTGGATGCACTTCGTGTACAAAACGGACAATCTCTTTCAATGTATCAGGATTTCATACAGAAACTCGTCTGTTACAAAGGGATTTCATTTTATAAAACTTATTTGAACTCCTGACTTTTTGTGTGTTCAAAATGCACCATCCAAAGCCACATCATCATTTTTCAATCCTTTCTGACTTCATTTGTTATTTTCATGCATTTACTAATTATTTTGAGCTATAAGACCCTAAAATTGGAAAGCATTTCAAATGAACTCTGAAAAGGTTGAAAGTTGGCATGGTATCATCATTTCATCCACATAGCATGTGCAAGAAAGTTGAGAGGGTTACGGCAAAAACTGGATGCACTTCGTGTACAAAATGGACAATCTCTTTCAAAGTATCAGGATTTCATAAAGAAACTCGTCTGTTACAAAGGGATTTCATTTTTTAAAACTTATTTGAACTCCTGAATTTTTGTGTGTTCAAAATGCACCATCCAAAGCCACACCATCATTTTTCATTCCTTTCTGACTTCATTTATTATTTTTTATGCATTTACTAATTATTTTGAGCGAAAAGACCCTAAAACTGAAAAGCATTTCAAATGAACTCTGAAAAGGTTGAAAGTTGGCATGGTATCATCATTTCATCCACATAGCATGTGCAAGAAAGTTGAGAGGGTTACGGCAAAAACTGGATGCACTTCGTGTACAAAATGGACAATCTCTTTCAAAGTATCAGGATTTCATAAAGAAACTCGTCTGTTACAAAGGGATTTCATTTTTTTAAAACTTATTTGAACTCCTGACATTTTGTGCATTCAAAATGCACCAACCAAAGCCACATCATCATTTTTCAATCCTTTCTGACTTCATTTGTTATTTTTCATGCATTTACTAATTATTTTGAGCTATAAGACCCTAAAATTGAAAAGCATTTCAAACGAACTCTAAAAAGGTTGAAAGTTGGCATGGTATCATCATTTCATCCACATAGCATGTGCAAGAAAGTTGAGAGGGTTACGGCCAAAACTGGATGCACTTCGTGTACAAAACGGACAATCTCTTTCAAAGTATCAGGATTTCATACGGAAACTCGTCTGTTACAAA
The DNA here is from genome assembly GCF_002575655.3 of Aegilops tauschii subsp. strangulata. Taxonomy (NCBI): domain Eukaryota; kingdom Viridiplantae; phylum Streptophyta; class Magnoliopsida; order Poales; family Poaceae; genus Aegilops; species Aegilops tauschii. The sequence goes on along the minus strand of NW_027333431.1, from coordinate 17,330 downwards.
GGGATTTCATTTTTTTAAACTTATTTGAACTCCTGACTTTTTGTGTGTTCAAAATGCGTCATTCAAAGCCACATCATCATTTTTTAATCCTTTCTGACTTCATTTGTTATTTTTCATGCATTTACTAATTATTTTGAGCTATAAGACCCTAAAATTGAACAGCATTTGAAATGAACACTGAAAAGGTTGAAATTTGGCATGGTATCATCATTTCATCCACATAGCATGTGCAAGAAAGTTGAGAGGGTTACAGAAAAAACTGGATGCACTTCGTGTACAAAACGGACAATCTCTTTCAATGTATCAGGATTTCATACAGAAACTCGTCTGTTACAAAGGGATTTCATTTTTTAAAACTTATTTGAACTCCTGACTTTTTGTGTGTTCAAAATGCAACATTCAAAGCCACATCATCATTTTTCAATCCTTTCTGACTTCATTTGTTATTTTTCATGCATTTACTAATTATTTTGAGCTATAAGACCCTAAAATTGAAAAGCGTTTGAAATGAACACTGAAAAGGTTGAAATTTGGCATGGTATCATCATTTCATCCACATAGCATGTGCAAGAAAGTTGACAGGGTTACAGAAAAAACTAGATGCACTTCGTGTACAAAACGGACAATCTCTTTCAATGTATCATGATTTCATACAGAAACTCGTCTGTTACAAAGGGATTTCATTTTTTAAAACTTATTTGAACTCCTGACTTTTTGTGTGTTCAAAATGCACCATCCAAAGCCACATCATCATTTTTCAATACTTCCTGTCTTGATTTGTTATTTTTCATGCATTTACTAATTATTTTGTGCTATAAGACCCTAAAATTGGAAAGCATTTCAAATGAACTCTGAAAAGGTTGAAAGTTGGCATGGTATCATCATTTCATCCACATAGCATGTGCAAGAAAGTTGAGAGGGTTACGGCAAAAACTGGATGCACTTCGTGTACAAAACGGACAATCTCTTTCAAAGTATCAGGATTTCATAAAGAAACTCGTCTGTTACAAAGGGATTTCATTTTTTTAAAACTTATTTGAACTCCTGACATTTTGTGCGTTCAAAATGCACCATCCAAAGCCACATCATCATTTTTCAATCCTTTCTGACTTCATTTGTTATTTTTCATGCATTTACTAATTATTTTGAGCTATAAGACCCTAAAATTGAAAAGCATTTCAAATGAACTCTTAAAAGGTTGAAAGTTGGCATGGTATCATCATTTCATCCACATAGCATGTGCAAGAAAGCTGAGAGGGTTACGGCCAAAACTGGATGCACTTCGTGTACAAAACGGACAATCTCTTTCAAAGTATCAGGATTTCATACGGAAACTCGTCTGTTACAAAGGGATTTCATTTTTTTAAACTTATTTGAACTCCTGACTTTTTGTGTGTTCAAAATGCACCATTCAAAGCCACATCATCATTTTTTAATCCTTTCTGACTTCATTTGTTATTTTTCATGCATTTACTAATTATTTTGAGCTATAAGACCCTAAAATTGAAAAGCATTTGAAATGAACACTGAAAAGGTTGAAATTTGGCATGGTATCATCATTTCATCCACATAGCATGTGCAAGAAAGTTGAGAGGGTTACAGAAAAAACTGGATGCACTTCGTGTACAAAACGGACAATCTCTTTCAATGTATCAGGATTTCATACAAAAACTCGTCTGTTACAAACGGATTTCATTTTTTAAAACTTATTTGAACTCCTGACTTTTTGTGTGTTCAAAATGCAACATTCAAAGCCACATCATCATTTTTCAATCCTTTCTGACTTCATTTGTTATTTTTCATGCATTTACTAATTATTTTGAGTTATAAGACCCTAAAATTGAAAAGCGTTTGAAATGAACACTGAAAAGGTTGAAATTTGGCATGGTATCATCATTTCATCCACATAGCATGTGCAAGAAAGTTGACAGGGTTACAGAAAAAACTGGATGCACTTCGTGTACAAAACGGACAATCTCTTTCAATGTATCATGATTTCATACAGAAACTCGTCTGTTACAAAGGGATTTCATTTTTTAAAACTTATTTGAACTCCTGACTTTTTGTGTGTTCAAAATGCACCATCCAAAGCCACATCATCATTTTTCAATACTTCCTGTCTTGATTTGTTATTTTTCATGCATTTACTAATTATTTTGAGCTATAAGACCCTAAAATTGGAAAGCATTTCAAATGAACTCTGCAAAGGTTGAAAGTTGGCATGGTATCATCATTTCATCCACATAGCATGTGCAAGAAAGTTGAGAGGGTTACGGCAAAAACTGGATGCACTTCGTGTACAAAATGGACAATCTCTTTCAAAGTATCAGGATTTCATAAAGAAACTCGTCTGTTACAAAGGGATTTCGTTTTCTTAAAACTTATTTGAACTCCTGACATTTTGTGCGTTCAAAATGCACCATCCAAAGCCACATCATCATTTTTCAATCCTTTCTGACTTCATTTGTTATTTTTCATGCATTTACTAATTATTTTGAGCTATAAGACCCTAAAATTGAAAAGCATTTCAAATGAACTCTGAAAAGGTTGAAAGTTGGCATGGTATCATCATTTCATCCACATAGCATGTGCAAGAAAGCTGAGAGGGTTACGGCCAAAACTGGATGCACTTCGTGTACAAAACGGACAATCTCTTTCAAAGTATCAGGATTTCATACGGAAACTCGTCTGTTACAAAGGGATTTCATTTTTTTAAACTTATTTGAACTCCTGACTTTTTGTGTGTTCAAAATGCACCAGTCAAAGCCACATCATCATTTTTTAATCCTTTCTGACTTCATTTGTTATTTTTCATGCATTTACTAATTATTTTGAGCTATAAGACCCTAAAATTGAAAAGCATTTGAAATGAACACTGAAAAGGTTGAAATTTGGCATGTTATCATCATTTCATCCACATAGCATGTGCAAGAAAGTTGAGAGGGTTACAGAAAAAACTGGATGCACTTCGTGTACAAAACGGACAATCTCTTTCAATGTATCAGGATTTCATACAGAAACTCGTCTGTTACAAACGGATTTCATTTTTTAAAACTTATTTGAACTCCTGACTTTTTGTGTGTTCAAAATGCAACATTCAAAGCCACATCATCATTTTTCAATCCTTTCTGACTTCATTTGTTATTTTTCATGCATTTACTAATTATTTTGAGTTATAAGACCCTAAAATTGAAAAGCGTTTGAAATGAACACTGAAAAGGTTGAAATTTGGCATGGTATCATCATTTCATCCACATAGCATGTGCAAGAAAGTTGACAGGGTTACAGAAAAAACTGGATGCACTTCGTGTACAAAACGGACAATCTCTTTCAATGTATCATGATTTCATACAGAAACTCGTCTGTTACAAAGGGATTTCATTTTTTAAAACTTATTTGAACTCCTGACTTTTTGTGTGTTCAAAATGCACCATCCAAAGCCACATCATCATTTTTCAATACTTCCTGTCTTGATTTGTTATTTTTCATGCATTTACTAATTATTTTGAGCTATAAGACCCTAAAATTGGAAAGCATTTCAAATGAACTCTGCAAAGGTTGAAAGTTGGCATGGTATCATCATTTCATCCACATAGCATGTGCAAGAAAGTTGAGAGGGTTACGGCAAAAACTGGATGCACTTCGTGTACAAAATGGACAATCTCTTTCAAAGTATCAGGATTTCATAAAGAAACTCGTCTGTTACAAAGGGATTTCATTTTTAAAACTTATTTGAACTCCTGAATTTTTGTGTGTTCAAAATGCACCATCCAAAGCCACACCATCATTTTTCAATCCTTTCTGACTTCATTTATTATTTTTTATGCATTTACTAATTATTTTGAGCGAAAAGACCCTAAAACTGAAAAGCATTTCAAATGAACTCTGAAAAGGTTGAAAGTTGGCATGGTATCATCATTTCATCCACATAGCATGTGCAAGAAAGTTGAGAGGGTTACGGCAAAAACTGGATGCACTTCGTGTACAAAATGGACAATCTCTTTCAAAGTATCAGGATTTCATAAAGAAACTCGTCTGTTACAAAGGGATTTCATTTTTTTAAAACTTATTTGAACTCCTGACATTTTGTGCGTTCAAAATGCACCAACCAAAGCCACATCATCATTTTTCAATCCTTTCTGACTTCATTTGTTATTTTTCATGCATTTACTAATTATTTTGAGCTATAAGACCCTAAAATTGAAAAGCATTTCAAATGAACTCTAAAAAGGTTGAAAGTTGGCATGGTATCATCTTTTCATCCACATAGCATGTGCAAGAAAGTTGAGAGGGTTACGGCCAAAACTGGATGCACTTCGTGTACATAACGGACAATCTCTTTCAAAGTATCAGGATTTCATACGGAAACTCGTCTGTTACAAAGGGATTTCATTTTTTTAAACTTATTTGAACTCCTGACTTTTTGTGTGTTCAAAATGCACCATTCAAAGCCACATCATCATTTTTTAATCCTTTCTGACTTCATTTGTTATTTTTCATGCATTTACTAATTATTTTGAGCTATAAGACCCTAAAATTGAAAAGCATTTGAAATGAACACTGAAAAGGTTGAAATTTGGCATGGTATCATCATTTCATCCACATAGCATGTGCAAGAAAGTTGAGAGGGTTACAGAAAAAACTGGATGCACTTCGTGTACAAAACGGACAATCTCTTTCAATGTATCAGGATTTCATACAGAAACTCGCCTGTTACAAACGGATTTCATTTTTTAAAACTTATTTGAACTCCTGACTTTTTGTGTGTTCAAAATGCAACATTCAAAGCCACATCATCATTTTTCAATCCTTTCTGACTTCATTTGTTATTTTTCATGCATTTACTAATTATTTTGAGTTATAAGACCCTAAAATTGAAAAGCGTTTGAAATGAACACTGAAAAGGTTGAAATTTGGCATGGTATCATCATTTCATCCACATAGCATGTGCAAGAAAGTTGACAGGGTTACAGAAAAAACTGGATGCACTTCGTGTACAAAACGGACAATCTCTTTCAATGTATCATGATTTCATACAGAAACTCGTCTGTTACAAAGGGATTTCATTTTTTAAAACTTATTTGAACTCCTGACTTTTTGTGTGTTCAAAATGCACCATCCAAAGCCACATCATCATTTTTCAATACTTCCTGTCTTGATTTGTTATTTTTCATGCATTTACTAATTATTTTGAGCTATAAGACCCTAAAATTGGAAAGCATTTCAAATGAACTCTGCAAAGGTTGAAAGTTGGCATGGTATCATCATTTCATCCACATAGCATGTGCAAGAAAGTTGAGAGGGTTACGGCAAAAACTGGATGCACTTCGTGTACAAAATGGACAATCTCTTTCAAAGTATCAGGATTTCATAAAGAAACTCGTCTGTTACAAAGGGATTTCATTTTTAAAACTTATTTGAACTCCTGAATTTTTGTGTGTTCAAAATGCACCATCCAAAGCCACACCATCATTCTTCAATCCTTTCTGACTTCATTTATTATTTTTTATGCATTTACTAATTATTTTGAGCGAAAAGACCCTAAAACTGAAAAGCATTTCAAATGAACTCTGAAAAGGTTGAAAGTTGGCATGGTATCATCATTTCATCCACATAGCATGTGCAAGAAAGTTGAGAGGGTTACGGCAAAAACTGGATGCACTTCGTGTACAAAATGGGCAATCTCTTTCAAAGTATCAGGATTTCATAAAGAAACTCGTCTGTTACAAAGGGATTTCATTTTTTTAAAACTTATTTGAACTCCTGACATTTTGTGCGTTCAAAATGCACCAACCAAAGCCACATCATCATTTTTCAATCCTTTCTGACTTCATTTGTTATTTTTCATGCATTTACTAATTATTTTGAGCTATAAGACCCTAAAATTGAAAAGCATTTCAAATGAACTCTAAAAAGGTTGAAAGTTGGCATGGTATCATCTTTTCATCCACATAGCATGTGCAAGAAAGTTGAGAGGGTTACGTCCAAAACTGGATGCACTTCGTGTACATAACGGACAATCTCTTTCAAAGTATCAGGATTTCATACGGAAACTCGTCTGTTACAAAGGGATTTCATTTTTTTAAACTTATTTGAACTCCTGACTTTTTGTGTGTTCAAAATGCACCATTCAAAGCCACATCATCATTTTTTAATCCTTTCTGACTTCATTTGTTATTTTTCATGCATTTACTAATTATTTTGAGCTATAAGACCCTAAAATTGAAAAGCATTTGAAATGAACACTGAAAAGGTTGAAATTTGGCATGGTATCATCATTTCATCCACATAGCATGTGCAAGAAAGTTGAGAGGGTTACAGAAAAAACTGGATGCACTTCGTGTACAAAACGGACAATCTCTTTCAAAGTATCAGGATTTCATACAGAAACTCGTCTGTTACAAACGGATTTCATTTTTTAAAACTTATTTGAACTCCTGACTTTTTGTGTGTTCAAAATGCAACATTCAAAGCCACATCATCATTTTTCAATCCTTTCTGACTTCATTTGTTATTTTTCATGCATTTACTAATTATTTTGAGTTATAAGACCCTAAAATTGAAAAGCGTTTGAAATGAACACTGAGAAGGTTGAAATTTCGCATGGTATCATCATTTCATCCACATAGCATGTGCAAGAAAGTTGAGAGGGTTACAGAAAAAACTGGATGCACTTCGTGTACAAAACGGACAATCTCTTTCAATGTATCAGGATTTCATACAGAAACTCGTCTGTTACAAACGGATTTCATTTTTTTAAAACTTATTTGAACTCCTGACTTTTTGTGTGTTCAAAATGCAACATTCAAAGCCACATCATCATTTTTCAATCCTTTCTGACTTCATTTGTTATTTTTCATGCATTTACTAATTATTTTGAGTTATAAGACCCTAAAATTGAAAAGCGTTTGAAATGAACACTGAAAAGGTTGAAATTTGGCATGGTATCATCATTTCATCCACATAGCATGTGCAAGAAAGTTGACAGGGTTACAGAAAAAACTGGATGCACTTCGTGTACAAAACGGACAATCTCTTTCAATGTATCATGATTTCATACAGAAACTCGTCTGTTACAAAGGGATTTCATTTTTTAAAACTTATTTGAACTCCTGACTTTTTGTGTGTTCAAAATGCACCATCCAAAGCCACATCATCATTTTTCAATACTTCCTGTCTTGATTTGTTATTTTTCATGCATTTACTAATTATTTTGAGCTATAAGACCCTAAAATTGGAAAGCATTTCAAATGAACTCTGCAAAGGTTGAAAGTTGGCATGGTATCATCATTTCATCCACATAGCATGTGCAAGAAAGTTGAGAGGGTTACGGCAAAAACTGGATGCACTTCGTGTACAAAATGGACAATCTCTTTCAAAGTATCAGGATTTCATAAAGAAACTCGTCTGTTACAAAGGGATTTCATTTTTAAAACTTATTTGAACTCCTGAATTTTTGTGTGTTCAAAATGCACCATCCAAAGCCACACCATCATTTTTCAATCCTTTCTGACTTCATTTATTATTTTTTATGCATTTACTAATTATTTTGAGCGAAAAGACCCTAAAACTGAAAAGCATTTCAAATGAACTCTGAAAAGGTTGAAAGTTGGCATGGTATCATCATTTCATCCACATAGCATGTGCAAGAAAGTTGAGAGGGTTACGGCAAAAACTGGATGCACTTCGTGTACAAAATGGACAATCTCTTTCAAAGTATCAGGATTTCATAAAGAAACTCGTCTGTTACAAAGGGATTTCATTTTTTTAAAACTTATTTGAACTCCTGACATTTTGTGCGTTCAAAATGCACCAACCAAAGCCACATCATCATTTTTCAATCCTTTCTGACTTCATTTGTTATTTTTCATGCATTTACTAATTATTTTGAGCTATAAGACCCTAAAATTGAAAAGCATTTCAAATGAACTCTAAAAAGGTTGAAAGTTGGCATGGTATCATCTTTTCATCCACATAGCATGTGCAAGAAAGTTGAGAGGGTTACGGCCAAAACTGGATGCACTTCGTGTACATAACGGACAATCTCTTTCAAAGTATCAGGATTTCATACGGAAACTCGTCTGTTACAAAGGGATTTCATTTTTTTAAACTTATTTGAACTCCTGACTTTTTGTGTGTTCAAAATGCACCATTCAAAGCCACATCATCATTTTTAATCCTTTCTGACTTCATTTGTTATTTTTCATGCATTTACTAATTATTTTGAGCTATAAGACCCTAAAATTGAAAAGCATTTGAAATGAACACTGAAAAGGTTGAAATTTGGCATGGTATCATCATTTCATCCACATAGCATGTGCAAGAAAGTTGAGAGGGTTACAGAAAAAACTGGATGCACTTCGTGTACAAAACGGACAATCTCTTTCAATGTATCAGGATTTCATACAGAAACTCGTCTGTTACAAACGGATTTCATTTTTTAAAACTTATTTGAACTCCTGACTTTTTGTGTGTTCAAAATGCAACATTCAAAGCCACATCATCATTTTTCAATCCTTTCTGACTTCATTTGTTATTTTTCATGCATTTACTAATTATTTTGAGTTATAAGACCCTAAAATTGAAAAGCGTTTGAAATGAACACTGAAAAGGTTGAAATTTGGCATGGTATCATCATTTCATCCACATAGCATGTGCAAGAAAGTTGACAGGGTTACAGAAAAAACTGGATGCACTTCGTGTACAAAACGGACAATCTCTTTCAATGTATCATGATTTCATACAGAAACTCGTCTGTTACAAAGGGATTTCATTTTTTAAAACTTATTTGAACTCCTGACTTTTTGTGTGTTCAAAATGCACCATCCAAAGCCACATCATCATTTTTCAATACTTCCTGTCTTGATTTGTTATTTTTCATGCATTTACTAATTATTTTGAGCTATAAGACCCTAAAATTGGAAAGCATTTCAAATGAACTCTGCACAGGTTGAAAGTTGGCATGGTATCATCATTTCATCCACATAGCATGTGCAAGAAAGTTGAGAGGGTTACGACAAAAACTGGATGCACTTCGTGTACAAAATGGACAATCTCTTTCAAAGTATCAGGATTTCATAAAGAAACTCGTCTGTTACAAAGGGATTTCATTTTTAAAACTTATTTGAACTCCTGAATTTTTGTGTGTTCAAAATGCACCATCCAAAGCCACACCATCATTTTTCAATCCTTTCTGACTTCATTTATTATTTTTTATGCATTTACTAATTATTTTGAGCGAAAAGACCCTAAAACTGAAAAGCATTTCAAATGAACTCTGAAAAGGTTGAAAGTTGGCATGGTATCATCATTTCATCCACATAGCATGTGCAAGAAAGTTGAGAGGGTTACGGCAAAAACTGGATGCACTTCGTGTACAAAATGGACAATCTCTTTCAAAGTATCAGGATTTCATAAAGAAACTCGTCTGTTACAAAGGGATTTCATTTTTTTTAAACTTATTTGAACTCCTGACATTTTGTGCGTTCAAAATGCACCAACCAAAGCCACATCATCATTTTTCAATCCTTTCTGACTTCATTTGTTATTTTTCATGCATTTACTAATTATTTTGAGCTATAAGACCCTAAAATTGAAAAGCATTTCAAATGAACTCTAAAAAGGTTGAAAGTTGGCATGGTATCATCTTTTCATCCACATAGCATGTGCAAGAAAGTTGAGAGGGTTACGGCCAAAACTGGATGCACTTCGTGTACATAACGGACAATCTCTTTCAAAGTATCAGGATTTCATACGGAAACTCGTCTGTTACAAAGGGATTTCATTTTTTTAAACTTATTTGAACTCCTGACTTTTTGTGTGTTCAAAATGCACCATTCAAAGCCACATCATCATTTTTTAATCCTTTCTGACTTCATTTGTTATTTTTCATGCATTTACTAATTATTTTGAGCTATAAGACCCTAAAATTGAAAAGCATTTGAAATGAACACTGAAAAGGTTGAAATTTGGCATGGTATCATCATTTCATCCACATAGCATGTGCAAGAAAGTTGAGAGGGTTACAGAAAAAACTGGATGCACTTCGTGTACAAAACGGACAATCTCTTTCAATGTATCAGGATTTCATACAGAAACTCGTCTGTTACAAACGGATTTCATTTTTTAAAACTTATTTGAACTCCTGACTTTTTGTGTGTTCAAAATGCAACATTCAAAGCCACATCATCATTTTTCAATCCTTTCTGACTTCATTTGTTATTTTTCATGCATTTACTAATTATTTTGAGTTATAAGACCCTAAAATTGAAAAGCGTTTGAAATGAACACTGAAAAGGTTGAAATTTGGCATGGTATCATCATTTCATCCACATAGCATGTGCAAGAAAGTTGACAGGGTTACAGAAAAAACTGGATGCACTTCGTGTACAAAACGGACAATCTCTTTCAATGTATCATGATTTCATACAGAAACTCGTCTGTTACAAAGGGATTTCATTTTTTAAAACTTATTTGAACTCCTGACTTTTTGTGTGTTCAAAATGCACCATCCAAAGCCACATCATCATTTTTCAATACTTCCTGTCTTGATTTGTTATTTTTCATGCATTTACTAATTATTTTGAGCTATAAGACCCTAAAATTGGAAAGCATTTCAAATGAACTCTGCAAAGGTTGAAAGTTGGCATGGTATCATCATTTCATCCACATAGCATGTGCAAGAAAGTTGAGAGGGTTACGGCAAAAACTGGATGCACTTCGTGTACAAAATGGACAATCTCTTTCAAAGTATCAGGATTTCATAAAGAAACTCGTCTGTTACAAAGGGATTTCGTTTTCTTAAAACTTATTTGAACTCCTGACATTTTGTGCGTTCAAAATGCACCATCCAAAGCCACATCATCATTTTTCAATCCTTTCTGACTTCATTTGTTATTTTTCATGCATTTACTAATTATTTTGAGCTATAAGACCCTAAAATTGAAAAGCATTTCAAATGAACTCTGAAAAGGTTGAAAGTTGGCATGGTATCATCATTTCATCCACATAGCATGTGCAAGAAAGCTGAGAGGGTTACGGCCAAAACTGGATGCACTTCGTGTACAAAACGGACAATCTCTTTCAAAGTATCAGGATTTCATACGGAAACTCGTCTGTTACAAAGGGATTTCATTTTTTTAAACTTATTTGAACTCCTGACTTTTTGTGTGTTCAAAATGCACCAGTCAAAGCCACATCATCATTTTTTAATCCTTTCTGACTTCATTTGTTATTTTTCATGCATTTACTAATTATTTTGAGCTATAAGACCCTAAAATTGAAAAGCATTTGAAATGAACACTGAAAAGGTTGAAATTTGGCATGTTATCATCATTTCATCCACATAGCATGTGCAAGAAAGTTGAGAGGGTTACAGAAAAAACTGGATGCACTTCGTGTACAAAACGGACAATCTCTTTCAATGTATCAGGATTTCATACAGAAACTCGTCTGTTACAACGGATTTCATTTTTTAAAACTTATTTGAACTCCTGACTTTTTGTGTGTTCAAAATGCAACATTCAAAGCCACATCATCATTTTTCAATCCTTTCTGACTTCATTTGTTATTTTTCATGCATTTACTAATTATTTTGAGTTATAAGACCCTAAAATTGAAAAGCGTTTGAAATGAACACTGAAAAGGTTGAAATTTGGCATGGTATCATCATTTCATCCACATAGCATGTGCAAGAAAGTTGACAGGGTTACAGAAAAAACTGGATGCACTTCGTGTACAAAACGGACAATCTCTATCAATGTATCATGATTTCATACAGAAACTCGTCTGTTACAAAGGGATTTCATTTTTTAAAACTTATTTGAACTCCTGACTTTTTGTGTGTTCAAAATGCACCATCCAAAGCCACATCATCATTTTTCAATACTTCCTGTCTTAATTTGTTATTTTTCATGCATTTACTAATTATTTTGAGCTATAAGACCCTAAAATTGGAAAGCATTTCAAATGAACTCTGCAAAGGTTGAAAGTTGGCATGGTATCATCATTTCATCCACATAGCATGTGCAAGAAAGTTGAGAGGGTTACGGCAAAAACTGGATGCACTTCGTGTACAAAATGGACAATCTCTTTCAAAGTATCAGGATTTCATAAAGAAACTCGTCTGTTACAAAGGGATTTCATTTTTAAAACTTATTTGAACTCCTGAATTTTTGTGTGTTCAAAATGCACCATCCAAAGCCACACCATCATTTTTCAATCCTTTCTGACTTCATTTATTATTTTTTATGCATTTACTAATTATTTTGAGCGAAAAGACCCTAAAACTGAAAAGCATTTCAAATGAACTCTGAAAAGGTTGAAAGTTGGCATGGTATCATCATTTCATCCACATAGCATGTGCAAGAAAGTTGAGAGGGTTACGGCAAAAACTGGATGCACTTCGTGTACAAAATGGACAATCTCTTTCAAAGTATCAGGATTTCATAAAGAAACTCGTCTGTTACAAAGGGATTTCATTTTTTTTAAACTTATTTGAACTCCTGACATTTTGTGCGTTCAAAATGCACCAACCAAAGCCACATCATCATTTTTCAATCCTTTCTGACTTCATTTGTTATTTTTCATGCATTTACTAATTATTTTGAGCTATAAGACCCTAAAATTGAAAAGCATTTCAAATGAACTCTAAAAAGGTTGAAAGTTGGCATGGTATCATCTTTTCATCCACATAGCATGTGCAAGAAAGTTGAGAGGGTTACGGCCAAAACTGGATGCACTTCGTGTACATAACGGACAATCTCTTTCAAAGTATCAGGATTTCATACGGAAACTCGTCTGTTACAAAGGGATTTCATTTTTTTAAACTTATTTGAACACCTGACTTTTTGTGTGTTCAAAATGCGTCATTCAAAGCCACATCATCATTTTTTAATCCTTTCTGACTTCATTTGTTATTTTTCATGCATTTACTAATTATTTTGAGCTATAAGACCCTAAAATTGAACAGCATTTGAAATGAACACTGAAAAGGTTGAAATTTGGCATGGTATCATCATTTCATCCACATAGCATGTGCAAGAAAGTTGAGAGGGTTACAGAAAAAACTGGATGCACTTCGTGTACAAAACGGACAATCTCTTTCAATGTATCAGGATTTCATACAGAAACTCGTCTGTTACAAAGGGATTTCATTTTTTAAAACTTATTTGAACTCCTGACTTTTTGTGTGTTCAAAATGCAACATTCAAAGCCACATCATCATTTTTCAATCCTTTCTGACTTCATTTGTTATTTTTCATGCATTTACTAATTATTTTGAGCTATAAGACCCTAAAATTGAAAAGCGTTTGAAATGAACACTGAAAAGGTTGAAATTTGGCATGGTATCATCATTTCATCCACATAGCATGTGCAAGAAAGTTGACAGGGTTACAGAAAAAACTGGATGCACTTCGTGTACAAAACGGACAATCTCTTTCAATGTATCATGATTTCATACAGAAACTCGTCTGTTACAAAGGGATTTCATTTTTTAAAACTTATTTGAACTCCTGACTTTTTGTGTGTTCAAAATGCACCATCCAAAGCCACATCATCATTTTTCAATACTTCCTGTCTTGATTTGTTATTTTTCATGCATTTACTAATTATTTTGAGCTATAAGACCCTAAAATTGGAAAGCATTTCAAATGAACTCTGAAAAGGTTGAAAGTTGGCATGGTATCATCATTTCATCCACATAGCATGTGCAAGAAAGTTGAGAGGGTTACGGCAAAAACTGGATGCACTTCGTGTACAAAACGGACAATCTCTTTCAAAGTATCAGGATTTCATAAAGAAACTCGTCTGTTACAAAGGGATTTCGTTTTTTTAAAACTTATTTGAACTCCTGACATTTTGTGCGTTCAAAATGCACCATCCAAAGCCACATCATCATTTTTCAATCCTTTCTGACTTCATTTGTTATTTTTCATGCATTTACTAATTATTTTGAGCTATAAGACCCTAAAATTGAACAGCATTTGAAATGAACACTGAAAAGGTTGAAATTTGGCATGGTATCATCATTTCATCCACATAGCATGTGCAAGAAAGTTGACAGGGTTACAGAAAAAACTGGATGCACTTCGTGTACGAAACGGACAATCTCTTTCAATGTATCAGGATTTCATACAGAAACTCGTCTGTTACAAAGGGATTTCATTTTTTAAAACTTATTTGAACTCCTGACTTTTTGTGTGTTCAAAATGCAACATTCAAAGCCACATCATCATTTTTCAATCCTTTCTGACTTCATTTGTTATTTTTCATGCATTTACTAATTATTTTGAGCTATAAGACCCTAAAATTGAAAAGCGTTTGAAATGAACACTGAAAAGGTTGAAATTTGGCATGGTATCATCATTTCATCCACATAGCATGTGCAAGAAAGTTGACAGGGTTACAGAAAAAACTGGATGCACTTCGTGTACAAAACGGACAATCTCTTTCAATGTATCATGATTTCATACAGAAACTCGTCTGTTACAAAGGGAATTCATTTTTTAAAACTTATTTGAACTCCTGACTTTTTGTGTGTTCAAAATGCACCATCCAAAGCCACATCATCATTTTTCAATACTTCCTGTCTTGATTTGTTATTTTTCATGCATTTACTAATTATTTTGAGCTATAAGACCCTAAAATTGGAAAGCATTTCAAATGAACTCTGAAAAGGTTGAAAGTTGGCATGGTATCATCATTTCATCCACATAGCATGTGCAAGAAAGTTGAGAGGGTTACGGCAAAAACTGGATGCACTTCGTGTACAAAACGGACAATCTCTTTCAAAGTATCAGGATTTCATAAAGAAACTCGTCTGTTACAAAGGGATTTCGTTTTTTTTAAACTTATTTGAACTCCTGACATTTTGTGCGTTCAAAATGCACCATCCAAAGCCACATCATCATTTTTCAATCCTTTCTGACTTCATTTGTTATTTTTCATGCATTTAATAATTATTTTGAGCTATAAGACCCTAAAATTGAAAAGCATTTCAAATGAACTCTGAAAAGGTTGAAAGTTGGCATGGTATCATCATTTCATCCACATAGCATGTGCAAGAAAGCTGAGAGGGTTACGGCCAAAACTGGATGCACTTCGTGTACAAAACGGACAATCTCTTTCAAAGTATCAGGATTTCATACGGAAACTCGTCTGTTACAAAGGGATTTCATTTTTTTAAACTTATTTGAACTCCTGACTTTTTGTGTGTTCAAAATGCACCATTCAAAGCCACATCATCATTTTTTAATCCTTTCTGACTTCATTTGTTATTTTTCATGCATTTACTAATTATTTTGAGCTATAAGACCCAAAAATTGAAAAGCATTTGAAATGAACACTGAAAAGGTTGAAATTTGGCATGGTATCATCATTTCATCCACATAGCATGTGCAAGAAAGTTGAGAGGGTTACAGAAAAAACTGGATGCACTTCGTGTACAAAACGGACAATCTCTTTCAATGTATCAGGATTTCATACAGAAACTCGTCTGTTACAAAGGGATTTCATTTTTTAAAACTTATTTGAACTCCTGACTTTTTGTGTGTTCAAAATGCAACATTCAAAGCCACATCATCATTTTTCAATCCTTTCTGACTTCATTTGTTATTTTTCATGCATTTACTAATTATTTTGAGCTATAAGACCCTAAAATTGAAAAGCGTTTGAAATGAACACTGAAAAGGTTGAAATTTGGCATGGTATCATCATTTCATCGACATAGCATGTGCAAGAAAGTTGACAGGTTTACAGAAAAAACTGGATGCACTTCGTGTACAAAACGGACAATCTGTTTCAATGTATCATGATTTCATACAGAAACTCGTCTGTTACAAAGGGATTTCATTTTTTAAAACTTATTTGAACTCCCGACTTTTTGTGTGTTCAAAATGCACCATCCAAAGCCACATCATCATTTTTCAATACTTCCTGACTTGATTTGTTATTTTTCATGCATTTACTAATTATTTTGAGCTATAAGACCCTAAAATTGGAAAGCATTTCAAATGAACTCTGAAAAGGTTGAAAGTTGGCATGGTATCATCATTTCATCCACATAGCATGTGCAAGAAAGTTGAGAGGGTTACGGCAAAAACTGGATGCACTTCGTGTACAAAACGGACAATCTCTTTCAAAGTATCAGGATTTCATAAAGAAACTCGTCTGTTACAAAGGGATTTCGTTTTTTTAAACTTATTTGAACTCCTGACATTTTGTGCGTTCAAAATGCACCATCCAAAGCCACATCATCATTTTTCAATCCTTTCTGACTTCATTTGTTATTTTTCATGCATTTACTAATTATTTTGAGCTATAAGACCCTAAAATTGAAAAGCATTTCAAATGAACTCTGAAAAGGTTGAAAGTTGGCATGGTATCATCATTTCAACCACATAGCATGTGCAAGAAAGCTGAGAGGGTTACGGCCAAAACTGGATGCACTTCGTGTACAAAACGGACAATCTCTTTCAAAGTATCAGGATTTCATACGGAAACTCGTCTGTTACAAAGGGATTTCATTTTTCTAAACTTATTTGAACTCCTGACTTTTTGTGTGTTCAAAATGCACCATTCAAAGCCACATCATCATTTTTTAATCCTTTCTGACTTCATTTGTTATTTTTCATGCATTTACTAATTATTTTGAGCTATAAGACCCTAAAATTGAAAAGCATTTGAAATGAACACTGAAAAGGTTGAAATTTGGCATGGTATCATCATTTCATCCACATAGCATGTGCAAGAAAGTTGAGAGGGTTACAGAAAAAACTGGATGCACTTCGTGTACAAAACGGACAATCTCTTTCAATGTATCAGGATTTCATACAGAAACTCGTCTGTTAAAAAGGGATTTCATTTTTTAAAACTTATTTGAACTCCTGACTTTTTGTGTGTTCAAAATGCAACATTCAAAGCCACATCATCATTTTTCAATCCTTTCTGACTTCATTTGTTATTTTTCATGCATTTACTAATTATTTTGAGCTATAAGACCCTAAAATTGAAAAGCGTTTGAAATGAACACTGAAAAGGTTGAAAGTTGGCATGGTATCATCATTTCATCCACATAGCATGTGCAAGAAAGCTGAGAGGGTTACGGCCAAAACTGGATGCACTTCGTGTACAAAACGGACAATCTCTTTCAAAGTATCAGGATTTCATACGGAAACTCGTCTGTTACAAAGGGATTTCATTTTTTTAAACTTATTTGAACTCCTGACTTTTTGTGTGTTCAAAATGCACCATTCAAAGCCACATCATCATTTTTTAATCCTTTCTGACTTCATTTGTTATTTTTCATGCATTTACTAATTATTTTGAGC
>NW_027333429.1:0-14061 GCF_002575655.3 Aegilops tauschii subsp. strangulata | reverse complement strand
CCTCCATCGTAAAATATAAGAGCGTTTTTGACACTATACTAGAGTCAAAAACACTTATATTATGGGATGGAGGGAGTAACTTCTATGAATGCCACACAAATTGTAATGGTAATTTCTATACATGTGTGTGATTTTGCAGCATACCAATGAAGCCTTAAAAATAACTTGGATTGGTAAAAAGTAAAATTAGACGGTGGGAGCTGTGTGAGTACGCAAGTTGTACCTTGTCGGTTTTGATGACAAGAAGTCTCTCTATGAGGGCATCCATAGCTTGATGATTTTGCACCTCTAAGATTGCCTTTAATGATTTTCTGTTTGCCTTTATATATTGCAGGTTTCATTCTGGAATCCTCTAGGCAGGGTGCTTGCAATCCCCTACATCTCGGCTGCAACAAAAAAGACCCAACGAGGCTGTTGTTTCAAGCTCAGACCCTCTTCATTGCACGCGGTGCTAGAAGGAGAACTGGGTTGTGGTGGTGTTGCTGGTCGTTTTCCTTTTTACTTTTGCACTTTGGCCATCATAAACGACACAGGCTTGCTCCCCGGATGGATCTCTTTCTCTCCCTGGATCTTTTAAACAGGTGTTGTGATTAAAATTGTGATAAATCAGTGTTCATCACTATTCTTTTTGGACTTGAATAGATCTATGTCTAAATTACACATAATGTGTAGGAGAAAATTACTATAGCTGGACTTTCATGTCTTTCTTGAATCCATGGCAAAGCATAGTCACCTTAGTACTATGTTGCTTTGCACATGTCTTCTCATGGCCTTATTAAAGATCTTGTTTCCATGGCTTTAAACACAAGATGATATTTTTGTAGCATATTTCATATAAGTTTTCCTCCTATAAGGCTATAATTTCAAATTCAAGCCCACCCAACACACAAAGTTTCTATCTTCTTATTTTCTATACAAGTAGTAGCTTGCGCAGCGGTGGTGTTGATGAATGACACCCAATGCAGAGGCGGCAGTTACCATAGGGAAGAGGTCAAGAACATCTAGCTCTTGTGGTGTTCCTCCTCATTGTTGTCATCGCCATCAACAGCAACAATGACGACCGGCTCATGGGACGGCTACTAGAGAGGGAGCGAGGAAGGGGGAGACAGATCTTTCAGGTACAATGGTACGACAACCATGTTTTGAAATATCAATGAGATTTGGTGCTAAGTTAGCATCGTGTTTTATCCAATCTATCAAACACCATAAGTTTCATGTCGAATGTGTTGTAGAAATATGTTCTTCCATAAATATGGTTTTAGTCCTTCATATTTTAGTATCGTTGTAAATTTATCCATTCACATATTACTCTGAGAAACATTTTTAATTGGGGGAAGGAAGAATGGAAGAAAAGAAGAGTGCTTTGACGTAAAAAAAAGAAGTCGTCAATATAGCCCGTTGCAACGCACGGGCGTTCTACTAGGAGATGCAAGTGAAGTGGAATAATGAAAATACATTGCATCAAGTACATTTTCCGATTGTTACTGTAATTTTTTTCTATACATGTGAAAATGGAAGTGCATTATGCTTATGTATGCAATCAAAAAAAAATTAAAAGGCCCGTGGCAACGCATGGGCATTGTACTAGGGAAATAAGACGAATAGACATGCAGACTAAGCTCCATATCCAAGGGATTTTGGTAGTACATGCCATGTTTATGCTCACTGTTGAATAGTCTGTATATAACTATTTATGCAATACTTGGACCATAGGAGCAATTCATTCTGTATATTTTGCTGGGGATTGTGCCTTGCAGTCAATTTATAGAAGGGTAAGATGTATCGCAATATCTTTGACTTGCATTCTCTGTGATGTCAAGTAAGAAAATAGAATATATACTCTTTGAATTATCTTTTCTTTTTTTCGATGTCTCTATCTTACTTCTATAATCCAATTGGCATTCGCTAGAGTTTCTGTTGATGAAACATTTGTTTTGTGATGTGAGGAGGTTCTGTTTGTGACTTTGCAATCAATATTCGTAGATACGGTTCGTAGATCATGATATCTGCACAATCTCAATCTACTCCTGTGACCATATATTGTATTAATGGGTTGTGTCAGGGTTATTTTATCAACTGCTGGGTTGTTGATCTACATTACGGTTTAATTCTTACACGAATTAATGTTGACTCGATTCTCTGTAGTAGGTTGAGAGGCTTCTCCTCTCATGATTTACTCTGATTAGTTTGCCTGGCTCCATGCTCCTCATGATTTCTTTGAATTTTTCTGTAGGAGCTCGGTCAAAAATCACCTAAGGAAAATCTGTCGTTCTTCTCTACAAGGGTTGCATGTGGAATTTGAGGAGAATCTGTGCACCAGCATCCGACTCCTTGATGTTGCTCTGATCATATTGTGTAAATATATTTCTAATAAAGCAATCGCCCGATGGTGTACATGTTGTAAATAACAAGATGTAATCATCAAGTGTGAGAGATGGCAACATCATGATGGGATGGTATGTACTGTTGTGCTCATCAATAGAGTTAGATCACTTTTCTGTCTGAGAGTCGATTTTTTTGTGTTAGATGGATTGACAAGTACCAAAGATTGATGCCAAGCAGAACTAAAACCTGTCCATGGATTACCTTCGGTCCCGCATTCCAATCAACAGCATTGGGCCGAGCGAGCGCGCGGGTGGCGCAAGAGGCAATGGGCAGCCGGTGGAGACTGAGTGGTGAGCGGCGGTGGCGAGGTCGAGCAATTGGCACCAGCGGCGAGTAGGCAATTACCGTGACGGGCGAGCGGACGAGGCGTGTAGGTGTCACGATTGCATCACAATTGGAATAAAGTAAACAATGCATACGTGTGGCTATTGACTGATTTTGTGTGTTGTGTGCTTGTGTTAACAGCCAGCCAAATCAATCAGCCAAGGGCCATTATGTACATGAGTGTGTTAACAGTGGGTATATCTGAAGATTATTTCTCAACTCGGCATGTGGGTAGAGACTAAAAAGACGATGCCATGGTAGCATGGCAGACCTGGCAAGTGCCACGAACATCATGATATTCTTCCTTTTCTTAATTCCTTGATTTGAAAATTAATTTGCTCTGCATGTATAGGAACATAGCAGTCGGGCAAACGACACTTTGGCATCTTGATCTATCAAGGGATTTTTTTTTACTTTAGAAAATGTGGGTTCGGATTGGTCTGTTGAGTTATGGCTGGCTGATCGGAATAATTTTTCTATTTAAAAAATGTAGCAAATAGCATTTCATTAGAGATTGGTCTGTTGAGTTATGGCTGGCTGATCATAATAATTTTCCTATTTAAAAATGTAGCAAATAGCATTTCATTAGAGATGGCTTTGCAGCAAATTGCAAATCACGCAAACCAAGCCATCGTCGCCTCGTTGCTCTCGCCGGGAGCGACAACAACCGCCGGTCTCTTCTTCGCCTTCTTAGCCGGCATCTCCTCCATCCGGATGCCCTGCGGCACGAGCCACTCCGCCACCGCATGGGACTCGACCTCCAGGAAGTTTAGATCCGTCTTCGGCCGTCCGGCACGCCACACCGCCACGTCGTAGGCACAAGCAGCCTCATCGGCGGTGGGATACGTGCCGAGCCACCAACGCTGCCCGGCATCGGAGAACTCCAGTCCGAAGGTCCCGGAGGGCTTCGCCCTCATGCCGAAGAAACCGGACTTTCCCTTCGGCGTCTTCTTCGGCGCCATCGGGGAGCGGGCGGCGGCCAAGCGGGGAGCGGGGCGGCGACGTGCGGCGCGGGGCGGACGCGGACGGAGCGGGGCGGCGGCGTGCGGCGCGGAGCAGAAGCGGACGGAGCGGGGCGGTGGACGGACCGGAGAGGAGGCGAACGGAGCAGGGCCGGAGAGGAGGCGGATGGAGCGGGGCCGGGAGGAGGATGGACCGGAGGCGGAGGCGGCCGGAGAGGAGGCGGGCGGGGTCGGGGCGACCGGAGCGGAGGCGAACGTGATGGGGCAGCGCAGCGGTAGGCGGCGGCCTAGGCGGGGTGGAATCAGTGGTGGGGATCTGGATCTACGACGGGGCGAGACCTTAGAATGTTAACATGTAACTCTTGCAAACTATTTCAAAAGCCCGTGGCAACGCACGGCCAGTCTACTAGTAATACATAGTCCTTGACACGTACAAGTAAGCACACCCTAACGCACACACAAAAAACTAGAAAAACAAAGAGCACTCTAACAAGTAGTAAAATACAAAGTGTTAGAGTTGTGTCGAATATTATTGTACAAAGTAGGTTATAGTTGCACTTGGTTTTTGAACTGTGTGTAGACAAGGTAGTAGTTGTGTCCTAATAGGACACTTCTATCCTAGGCCTTTCATATATATCGAGGGTTGACACACGATGTAACCTATGCCAACATAATAGCACATGCACGCAGGGGAGGCGGTGGCGCGTGTTGACGCCCGGGTGGCCGGTGTGCGGTATTGTAGCGGTGTCACGGGGAGTAGCGCCCGTAGTCAGGCCCCGGGGATGTAGTCATGATGGTGAACCTCGTTAACAAGTCTTGGTGATGTGCTTGTGTGATTGCTTGATCCTCGGTAGATCGATGGTGCGCTTCGGATTCATTCTAACCAGTAGTATCATGAGCAAGGTTTTGAAGAGGTTTTGGATCGTTGTTGATCAAGAGGAAAAGCTCCGATGGTCGGTCTTGAAGAGAGGCGTCGTGTTCTATTCCGATCTACTGACGGTACGCAGCAGATAAGGTCTGATGTGAAGGTCAGATGGTCGTGACACGGAGGCCAAAGCAGCAGGTTTGGAAGCAATCGGAAGCAACCAAGGCAGCGGCAGGTCGGATCTGAAGCAGCGGCGGCTAGGGCACGGAGCGCAGCGAGCGTCGCAGGAGGCAGTCACCAGGGCGGGCCAAGGCGTGGAATTTTCTGCGGGACGGCTGTATTTTGGTTTTCTGCGGGACGGCTGCAGGCCCAGGTGCTGGGTGGCCGAGAAGGTAGCGGTGCTGCTGATCCTGGACGTGTACGTCATGTATACGTGTGCCTTGCTTGGTGTTGTGCAGACACGTGGTTTGTTTTGAGAAAACAAAGTGTTGCTAGGTCCAACACGTGTGCACAAGAGTGGTTTGGCATGGATCGAAAGGATTTGATTCTTTTCTGCTAGGTGCGCGGAGAAGCTAATAAATCAAACACGAGCATAATAATTTGCAGACGAGGGACTTGTCAGATTCAAGTTTGCATGAAAGTTTTGCTAGGTTGGTTTGATCAGATGGCTTGGAGCGTGTGGAGAGGCAACGGAGGACGTGGACAAGCGTGTCATGTGGATCATGCATACACAGGGCGTCAAGCAATGCATGGAGAAGTGCGGGCGACACGACGCAGGGTGGAGCATGGTTGTAGTCGGATAATTTCGGCTGGGTTGGACTGGACAGTGACAGTCTGACGGATCGGCAGGGATGTTGGTCAAAGCAGAAGACGGCGGTGATTTCAGTGATGACGGCATAAGCGCGTGATGCTGATGGTGGTCGAATTCTGGGGCGTGGAAACATGTGGTGCATACCTGAGGGCTTGTGCGGCTTCGACAGACTATGTCGCGGGGTTGATTCAAGATGGTGCACACATGAGAGAGCTTGAAGTCGACGGGGCGCGGGGTAGCATGGCCAGCTACATGGAGTCATGTTGAAGGTGAAGCTGGAGTCTGATGGATGACTACACTCTGTGCTGATGGAGGGGCTATGACGTAAGAATTCGGACAGTCGAAGCCTATTTCAGCGGGATAGCGAGAGACACATGGTTCAGACTAGTTACCAGTGGTCTGATGGAGACGTGATACTCGACATCGGTTAGTGATGATCGATGGTTCTCTGCAGTGGGGGTTAAGTGGTGTGGGTTCGCGACCCTTGAGACTCGATCGGGACAGCAGAGGCTCGACGCGGTGATAGCGGCGAGGTATGCGGTAAGCACGGGACACAACGACAGGCCAAGGCACTAGTGGTCAGACATGTGGTCAGACAAAGTGTGCAGGGGTGCTGAAGCAGTGTTGGAGAGTACCGGATTCTAGTTGGTGACTGGGTCTATCGGTGCCGGTTGATGGACAGGAGTTGACCATGGAGAATCTGAGAAAGTCGCGGAAAGTCTGAAATTGTCAAAAGCTGAGAGAGTACATGGCCGTATATTCTGTGGTTTTCAGTGCACATGGCAAAGTGCGGATGACAAATACAGAAGGAGGCGGAGTGCTATAGTTGTGGGACATGCCAGAGACTATCCGGAATAAGGACGAGACAACTGTGAATTTGACTCATGATGACAAAGGGCGACGGTGAAATTTCTTCAAGTTTTAGACAAGGAATCAAGAAAGAGCAGTGACGTTGAGTTTAGGTAACTCCTATATGTAGCATCCAATATGTAAGTTGTTCACTTTCATGCAGACAGTGGTCGGTGTGTGATGGCGTTGAGTGGATACTCCAGAAATTGGGAGCCCAAAGTAGAGTAATGAAGAACTTAATTTTTGCTCGAGTGCTGACTGTGAAGAGGACGAGAAGGGACTACAGTTGCAGGTGGAGTCACATGGAGTCTAGGAGTAGCAGCAGTGCTCATGGTGTATCTCAAGTGCAATGTACATGGAAGTTCGATGCATGGATGAATTCAAGGTGCTGGAGAATATTCGCCAAGGTAGAGTTGTTAGAGTTGTGTCGAATATTATTGTAAAAGATAGGTTACAGTTGGACTTGGTTTTTTAAACTGTGTGTAGACATGGTAGGAGTTGTGTCCTAATAGGACACTTGTATCCTAGGCCTCTCATATATATCGAGAGTAGACACACGATGTAACCTATGCCAACATAATAACACAGGCACACAGGGGGAGCCGGCGGCGTCTGCCGGCGCCCGGATGGCTGGTGTGCGGTATTGTAGCGGTGTCACGGGGAGGAGCGCCCGTAGTCGGGCCCCGGGATGTAGCCATGATGGTGAACATCGTTAACAAATCTTGGTGACGTGCTTGTCTGATTGCTTGGTCCTCGGGATATCCCTCTAGTAGCAGCACAAAGAAAGAGGAAGAACGGCAACCGAAAATCATACCGACGAAAAAGGAAAAATCTTTGTCTTCACACAACCACCACCCATCCAAGGCCTAAACCGGTCAGTAGACCTCCAGACACCATAGCCCGCGACCTCAACGAAACCCGGGGATCTTCGACCCCGCTGGCTCCTAGACGAATGCAAGAGCCCCACCTAATCGCGAACGGAGCCCGAGGAAACTTATTCAGACGCGATGCCGCCGCAACAGCCTCGACATCATCTCCTTCAACACTAACCCTATTGAGAACCCATCCGATGCACAGCTCCGAGGTTCCCCCTCCCTCCCGCTATCGGAGTGGCCGGCGAAGGGAGAGGGAACCAGTGGCAGCGCCGACGGCACTCGAACGTGGTCGCCTCCTTTTGTCTGTGTACGAGTAGCAATGTGGACATGAGTCGTCCATCCTATTTTAGCTAGGTAGTGCGTCTACACGTTCCAGATTTTGGAAGCTTCTAATTCTTGGTTTTTAGTTTTCTTTTTTTCATTTATCTGTTCATTTTCCTTGATTTTTTGAGGATTTTTTCTTTTAAAAAAAAGTTTAGAAAATTTCAGAAGTGGTCGTGCTTAAAAGAAAAAATCTTCCTTTTAGGGGAAAAATCAAGATCTCAAAAAATCAGAATTTTTAAAATTGTTCAAAAAACTTAAAAAAATTTGTTCACAAAACATTTTCTAGAAAATGCGCATGTTTTTCATAAAAATGTTGTAAAAGTGGCAAAAAATGTTTATTTTTCTTAAAATTAAATAGTTTTCGTGTTTGTTTTTGAAACCATAATAATTTTCCCGTTTTTATAGAAAAGAAAGTAAAAAAACATCCTTAAAACAAGTAAAATTAAAAAGATCTAGTTAAATCACTAAATACCAGCGGACGACAATGTCACTGCTAGCGGACGGAATGGTCCGACCCATAGCGGACGTTCTATGATTCATTCCGTCATTTTGACGCACAGAGTGTCTTATAGGAGCTCTCCTCGCGAAGAGCAGTGAATAGGGCCACTGACTCTGTACATTTTAAAACCAAGCTGATAGAAACCAAATCGAGCCTATTTTTCTTTGGTTAATACGATTTTTTATTTATGGTATGGTATAGAATCTAGATAAGGATGAAGAGGGACCTTGGGCGGCGCATGGACATCACACGAAACGTGTCACCAGGGAGTGTCAAAACCGTTGTTTGTTGGAAAAGTCCAAAATAAACCTTAATTTGTAGGCGAAAGCTAAATCGAGCCTGAACTTCTAATCCTCGAAATCAGCACACCAAACAATCTGATCCCCGTCTATTTTAAACCTAGAGCGTGTTTACAGGGATTGTCAACGTGGCATCAGATTTCAAAACATGTTCCACATTTTCTTGAAATTTTCAATCATTTTGAAATCAGAATATTCCTAAAAGCATAAGAATTCCAATTTTTTTTGCAAAAATGTGAACAACTTTTTGGAATTATGAACAGTTTTTGAAACCTGAATAAAATTTAAAGTGCAAAAAAACTTTCAAAATTTGTTCCAAGTTTTTAAAAAATTAGAAAGTGTTCGCATTTTAAAATTTTGCTCAGGTTTCAAAATTTATTCACATTTTTTAAAAAACTTTATGTTTAAAAATGTTCATGTTTTAAAAAATTGTTCTCAGTTAAATTTTTTGTTCATGTTTAAAAATTTGTTAGCGTTTAAACAATGGTTCATGTTTATAAAATGTCCGGGGATTTCAAAAATGCTTCATGTTTTCCAAATTTGTTGTTGCTTTTCAAAAAATGTTCATAATTCCAAAAGTTGTCCACAACTTTGCAAAAATGTTTCTAAATTGAAATATTGTTTTTTTGTTTCAAGAATATTTGGATTCAGTATTGTTGATAATTTTCAAGAAAATGTTTTTGAATTTCGACACTATGTTGTGTGCTTAAATATTTTCGCGCTTCTCATTTATCACCAACAGTCATCAGTTAGAGTGGTTAGCCGGAGTTGTTCAGCAGCGTTAGATCACAAGTGTGATTCCCTGTGAGTCTTACATTTTTCGGTATTTTCAAGCCGCGCACTACATAAAAGAAAAACTCAATTCGCCCTGGTGGGGCGGCCAAGTTGCCTCCTGCCGCACCCAATGATCTCTGCTGCCACCTCGACAATCCCTTCAAAAACCCACTCAGGGTTTAAACTAGGCCGGAATAAGAGTTCAGTGTGCTGATTTCAGGGATTAAAAGTTTGGGGTTCAATTTAGCAATCGTTTACAAGTTTAAGGTTTGTTTCTGATTTTTTTTCCTTAGATCTTTGCCTCAATCTAACAGCGCGCGAGCGACCTGCGGAGGGTTCGGCCGGTCGACCGGACCGAATCGTTTCCCTTATTCTTTTTTTTTGTGGTGTCTGCGACATCGTTTCCCTTAATCAAGTTGTGCGTTTTCGACGTCGACTGGTCGCTCATTTTTTGTTTCGATCCCAATCTTTCTTGGCAAGAAAAGTTGAACTCAGAAAAGGTTGAAAGTTGGCATGGTATCATAATTTCACCCACATAGCATGTGCAAAAAAGTACAGAGGGTTACCGCAAAAACTGGATGCACTTCGTGTACAAAATGGACAATCTCTTTCGAAGTATCAGGGTTTCGGACGAAAACTCATCTGTTACAAAGGCATTTCATTTTTTAAATAACCTAAGCATTAACAAATTGAATATAATGATAAAACACACTAATATTAAACATAAGAAAAAAGAATCACTGAAAAATCTATTTTCAAAGTTAAGTTATTCACAAACTAGTGATTCACACAAATTTCAAATATTTCAAAATTTAAACTATTCAAATTTGTAAACTACCGGCACTAACAGAAAGTTTGTAATTTTTTGTACCTAAAGCAAAAATATTCACAAAAAAACTCTAAATACAGCAAAAAAACAAATCAAAAATAAATAAAGCAAAAAAAATAAAGCAAAAAAAAAGAAAATTAAAAAGCCCACCTACTGGGCCAGAGCGGCCTGCATACGACTAGAAACCCAACCTGTAGTTGGGCCAGGATGCAGGCCCGCAAGCCCAGTAGGCCCACATGCAGAGTAGGAGAGGTAGGCCCAGAAGGCCTACTTTTGAGAGGAGCTCAAAGCAGTGCCCGCGCCGGGGCTTATAAACTGGTCTGGGCGCTCCTCAACTAGCGAGATGGGACTAAACTTCTGCGCCCCTCGCCTGGCAGCGCACACCCTTTAGTACCGGGTCGTGGCTCCAACCGGTACTAAAGGGGGGTCTTTAGTACCGGTTGGTGCCACCACCCGGTACTAAAGGGGGGCACTTCCCGCCGCTTGGCCTGGCCAAAACAGACCTTTAGTATCGGTTGGTGGCTTCAACCGGTACTAAAAGGTGTGTTCTATATAAGAAAACACTTCAAATTTTTTTTTCAGTTTCTCATCTCTCCCTCTGCTTCTTTCTCCTCTGCCCCGTCGCTGTCCGTGTCGCTGTCCGTCGCCGGCCCGGCCGTCCCCGTCCCCGTCGTCCTCGTCGCCGCGCCCCGCCCCGTCGTCCCGTCGTCCCCGCCCGGCCCGTCCCCGTCCCCGTCGTCGCCGCCCCGTCCCCATCCCCGTCGTCACCGCCCGTCTCCGTCCCCGTCGCTGCCCCCCGTTGCCGCGCCTCGCCGGTGAGCTCCTGCCCCGGCCGCCATGTCCACACACACATTTTATTTTTTTGACATTTCCATCATTTTCTTTTAGTTATTTTAAAACTGAAAAGGCGATCCAGGGGGTGCAAAGAAAGTTAGTAATGGCGCACCTTCATAAAGTGCGCCATTACTATGTGTATGACTTGGTCAAAGTTAGTAATGGCGCACTTTGTGTAGGTGCGCCATTACTAAGTTTGACATAGTAATGGCGCACCTATGCAAAGTGCGCCATTACTAAGTTTGACGCAGTCATACACATAGTAATGGCGCACTTTGTACATGTGCACCATTACTATGTCAATTAGTAATGGCACGCTATCATGTGGTGCGCCACTGCTAATAATTTTTTTTTTCAAAACTAGTAATGGCGCACCACACATCAGATGCGCCATTAGTAATATGTCAATAATGGCGCACCTGTATGTGGTGCGCCATTAATGTCCATATTAGCTATAGCCCTTTTCCTAGTAGTGACATGTATGACATCATAATCTCCGCACTGGTCCACCTCCTCCTTCGACATTGGCATAGTTTCAGACTCATACGTCTTTACTGTTGCCAACTTGTCGGTTTTTTATATTTATTTATTTTGTTAAATTATTCATTTGTGGTTGCGTGCATCTTAGCTATAGAGGCACATCCGACAATGCACAAGTCAGCTCAAGCTACATCTAGCAACACTATATCTCGTCAATAGATAATAGCATCTATAGCAGATTCCCTATCCTAAAATTTCAAAATGTATTCCTCATCCAAAAAAAACTATTTTCAGGGGATTATACTTTTCTTCATCTAGCAAGTTCCCTATAGCTTTATCTCTCAAAAAATTATTTTGCCAATCGATTCAAACCTTTGCTCAAATAATTGAAACAAATTCATCACATTTCAAAGCAACATAAACTATTCAATGCACCACAGCATAATTGAACTACGAGCATAGATAAAGTCCAACTGATCCATCAAACAACTAAACATAACCATAATTTGTGCTAAAAGGTACCGAATGAATGAGTTCGTTGAAAAAACCAAACACATGGTGGACAAAAAGATCATAGTTCACATACGAACATTCTTTTGTAAAAGTGAACAACTTTTGAAAATGCAAACAATCTATGAATATTTTCCGAAATCTTGAACAATTTTGAAATTAAAAACATTTTCTGAAAACATGGAGAATTGTTGATTTTTTTGGAATAGCGAATCATTTTAGAAATGTCAACCATTTTCTGAAAATCTGAACAATTTTTAAAATTATGAACATTTTTAGAAATTATGAGTATTTTTCTTAGAAAATGCAATTAAAAAAAATTAACATGTTTTGAGAATATGTGAGTTTTGGGGAAAATTATAAAAGAATAAGAAAATAAAAAAAACATAAACACAAGTAAAGTAAGCTAATGTGAAAAAAATGCTCAAGGAACCTTCTAGAAGGTTCTAAAACCGGTAAAAACCTAAGCCGGCCCATATCTTGATGTTCGCTCGGTCGCATGTACGTCTTGTCAACAGTTTGCAAGGTGGCGAATAGGGAATTCCGGCTAAGCAAGCGACGCTAAATCCTGCGCCCTCTGCACCCGCTATAGTACAATAGTGCTGCGATCCAAACGGGGGACGTCCTGCTTAATTGTACACTGCAGTAACCACCCCGCCATCCCCAACTGGACGTGCTAGCTTTCATCTTTTTATGTCTTTTCTTCGTTAATTTTTCTTTTGTTTTTATTTCGTTTTTTGTTTTTATTTTTCTTCTTCCTGGGTTTGACGAACGTTTTTTTTTCAAATTCGATGAACTTTTTCCAAATTTAAAGAACTTTTTTTCCAATCCGATGAACTTTTTTAAGATTGGTGAAATTTTTTCAAAATCGATGAACTGTTTTTCAAATCTATGGTATTTTTTAAAAAGTGATGAAGTTTTCCCAATTTCATGAACTTTTTTCCGAAATTTGATGCAAAAATCAATGAACTTCTCCAAATCGAGGAACTGTTTTTCAAATTTGATGATTTTTTTTTGAAAAGTTAACACAGTCAACTGCAAAGCGGTCAAACGTTTAATGGTCAACACAGTCAACTCAATTGAACGATCAAAGCGGTCAATTGAACTGAACGAGCGAGTTTCTTTTTGTGGAGCGATCGAAGGAAGGAGAGCTCCTCCTTGGCGCCTTCAGCGCCCGCTGGCGATTCCAGCGCCCACTGTGTCACTAGCATGGGCCTGGCCCAGCAGCGAACGCTGGCTGCTGCCGCTCGCTTGATCGCTGGCTATCGCTGCCCGCTCGATCGCTGGCTCCCGCTTGATCTTTTTTTCTTCATTCTAAAAATGCTACAGTACAGACTATTTTTCTTAGAAAAAACCGGTTTGCTACTGTATGTACACTTGTCTTAGAAAAAAGTTCATCAACTTTAAAAATAAGTTCATTGAATTTGAAAAAAAAAAATCATCGTGTTTCAAAAAAGTTCATCGAGTTTGAAAAAAGTTCATCGAGTTTCAAAAAAGTTCATCGAGTTTGAGAAAAAGTTCATCGAGCTTCAAAAAAGTTCATCGAGCTTCAAAAAAGTTCATCGAGTTTGAGAAAAAGTTCATCGAGCTCAAAAACTGTTCATCGAGTTTGAAAAAAGTTCACCGAGTTAGAAAAAAGTTCATCGAGATTTTAAAAAAGTTCATTGATTTTAAAAAAAGTTCATCGAATTTGAGAAAAAGTTCACCAAAATTTGAAATATAAATTTCATCGAATTTGAGAAAAAGTTCATAGATTTTGCATCAAACCCAGGAAGAAAGAGAAAAAAGAAAAACGGAAAATGGAAAAAGGAAAAAGGAAAAAGGAAAAAAGAAAAGACAAGGAAGAAAAGAACAAGAAAGATGCACGTAACCACATTACGCTTGCTAGCGTGGTGGTTAGTGATGTGTGCTGCTGAAGCAGGAGGTTGCTTGTTCGAATCCCGGTTCACCCGCTTTTCTTTTGCTTCGCGATTTTTGCGGGAAGCAAAACGGGCCGGCCCAAAAACGCGACGCGAGGAGAGGGGGGTATGCGCCCGATTGCGGGAACAACTAAAACGGGCGAGGCGCCAAATAGGATTTAGCTGAAGGAAGGGATCGATCCAGATAAGTGGGCCGGCCCAAGTGAGCTTGGACATAAGCGCCATGAGGCAAAAGCAGTGCATAAGGCACCAATGAAGAGGACTCGCAAGCGACACGCGTTCGGAGGCGAGAGTGGTTCATGGGCTGGCCCGACATGTTAGGCGAGCAATATTAACGCTCATCAGTACTACCTCTATATACCATTTTTTATTCAATTTGCATGGGATTCAGGTAGCACCGCGAGTGCCATCGATAAACCATCTTTTGTTCGTCGATGACAGCCTGTTGGTCTTCAAGGCAAACGATATGGGTGCTACAGAGGGAACCTAGTTCTGTACATATACTATCAAGCAACAGGGCAA
>NW_027333428.1:0-12500 GCF_002575655.3 Aegilops tauschii subsp. strangulata | reverse complement strand
GTCAGTTAACAGCCGACCGCTCTACCACTGAGCTACTGAGGAACAAGGGGGGATTCGACCTCCTAGAGTTCAACTCCCGCTCTCAACCCATGAACAATATGAGTCCGAAGCTTCTTTCGTAACTCCCATAATTTCTTCGTAGTGGCTCCGTTCCATGCCTCATTTCATAGGGAAGCCCAAAGTGGCTCTATTTCATTCTATTTCACTTCCTAGCACTTCCTATCATTTAATATCCATCCCTTTGGTCTTATTGACATAAGAGATGTCATTTATAGTCTATCTCTTTCTATATATGGAAAGTCAAGAAATTCTCATCGAAACATCGAGAAATTGTGCATATAGAAAACTCTAAAGAAAGAAAAAAAGGAGACCCATGCCATGATTTTCAAATCTTTTCTATTTAGTAGTCTAAGTTTCTCGATGAGGATAATTAATTCGGTCGTTGTGGTCGGACTCTATTATGGATTTCTGACTACATTCTCCATAGGTCACTCTTAGATCTTCTTTCTCCAATCTTGGATTAGGGAAGAAGGAGATATTCGCGACTACTGGCGATTTCATTATGGGGCAGCTCATGATCTTCATATCGATCTATTATCCACCTCTGTATCTATTCTTTCTTAGCTAAACAGGTGGAAGATCTATCCAATTTGGTTATATTATATCATGGACTCGAAAAACGGATCTGAATTTGACTGAAATGCACGATCTTCACAGGTATCACTTTTCACGATACCTAAAAGGTGGAATAGCGATTTTCGAACCATTTCCTATAAGAGAATGGTTTCCATTACTTTGAGAAATGGATTCTTATATCAAACTATAGCTATTGCATTAAAGAAGAAAAGAAACTAATAGAAGTCGAAGACGCGGAATGATAGTGAATAGAGAGAAAGATTCTTCTGATTTTCTTGTTTCTATCTACTAGACGCCGTAGAGAATTGAGAATTTTCATGTCTTTCAATTCTCGTACTCGTAATTGGAAAGTTATGGAAGGAGACCCATCATTTTGCAATGAAAACAACATATAAAACTCTGGACAATTTCGAAATCAGGCCAAGCGTCTTAATACATATGCAAAAAAATGCATTATTGGCCCACCATTGATTAGAAGATTTAGCTTGTATGAATCGCTATTGGTTTGATACGAATAATGACAATCGTTTCAGTATGTTAAGGATACAGATGTATCCACAATTCATTTAGAGTTACTTAATAGTCTATTTCTTATACCATATCTCTATCCCGTGAAATTCTCGAGCCAAAAGATGGATGCATATGCTGTGTTTCATTTTGCTAAATGATATCAATTAAATGGTGTATCAATTCCATAAATTGCATATAGCAATAAATAAATCAGCAAAATTCTTTCTAATATTTTAGATAGAAGAAATGTTTCTTCTATCTAAAATATTAGAAAGAATGTACCCTTCTATCCAAATCCAATTTGCATCGATAAAATAAATCCAAATTCCAGTAGTAGATGAATAATTGCAAATTTGTGTGTGTACGAGATTAGAATAACTTCAAAATAACTGACATAATTTTGTATTTTTCCTGATCAGAAAAATACATGAAAAAGAAAGGAGGTAGAAAAATTTTTGGATTTATGGTTAAAGAAGAAAAAGAAGAAAACAGGGGTTCTGTTGAATTTCAAGTATTCAGTTTCACCAATAAGATACGGAGACTTGCTTCACATTTGGAATTACACAAAAAAGATTTTTCATCGGAAAGAGGTCTACGAAGACTTTTGGGAAAACGTCGACGTTTGCTGGCTTATTTGGCAAAGAAAAATAGAGTACGTTATAAGAAATTAATCGGTCAGTTGAATATTCGGGAGCAGTAATTTAATCGTTCAAATTTTTTTCTTGTTTTATTATTTTTTTAGTAGTCTTATAGTAGTCTTAGATTTTTCATTTTGATGAGCCTCGCTTTGAGGAATTCATGGAATAATCCATTTTCATGGAATAATGAATTAAGGAAGAAAGGATATGAGTCTACCGCTTACAAGAAAAGATCTCATGATAGTCAATATGGGCCCTCAACACCCATCAATGCATGGTGTTCTTCGACTGATCGTTACTCTCGATGGTGAGGATGTTATTGATTGTGAACCCATATTAGGCTATTTACACAGAGGAATGGAAAAAATCGCGGAAAACCGAACTATTATACAATACTTACCTTATGTAACAAGGATATAGAGAGATTGTAGAAAGGGAGTTGTAAATTCCTTAACTTAAGAAAGAAAAAAGAATAAAAACACAGATACATAACATAAAAAAAAGAATAAATAAGACGAGATTCGACCTCCCCCTACATATTTAATTTCCTCTCCTATACAAAAACTAGCAAGACCCACTCCATTGGTAATTCCATCAATAACACCCTTATCAAAAAACTCCGTGAGTTCGGTTAACCCTCTTATACCGAGGGTAAAGACCCTAGTATAGAAAATATCTATATAACCACGATTATATGACCAACTGTATATATTTTTTTTTACTTGATCTAAAAATTCTTTTTTAGGATTTCCTTTGTAAAAAGAGTTTATTAAATCCAAATTCTGAAAAAAAGAATAAGCGGATCCATAGAAGATATATGCTATGAATAAACCAAAGATAGCTAGACTTACAGAAGAAATTGCATTAGTAATAAATTCATATGAATTTACAAAAGAATTAGAACTTTCCTGGGTAAAGTTTATTGAGGGAGTTAACCACTTTGATAATATGGTTAACTCTGCTATTCCATTACCAATTCCTCCATTATCAAAAGAGATTCCTATGAATCCAATGAACAAAGTGAAAAGTAGTAATATAAGAAGAGGAAATAACATAGTATTTCCCGTTTCATGCGGATAGGCAAAAGTGTTTTTAGCCCCAAAAGACGTAGTAAAGGATCCTATCCTATTTCTTGTATTACCTTGAATTTTTGGTATATTTTGTGAAAAAAAAGAAACTCCACTCTTCGTTGTTGATAAAACGAAATCCCTATTCACTCCTTTGGGTATCCTTTTTCCCCATAAGGATATTGAATACAAGGAACTCTCTTTAGTGCTACTGTAATTTTGAAAATGAACACGCAAATACCCATCAAATGTAAGTAAATATATCCGAAACATATAAAAGGCAGTTAATCCTGCAGTAAAGGAGGCTATTATTCCAAAAAAGGGCGAATACAACCAACTATTACTAAGGATTTCATCTTTGGACCAGAAACAAGCAAGAGGTGGAATACCACAAAGAGAAAGTGTACCCCATAAAAAAGTAGTTCTTGTGATTGGAATGTATTTTCTTAAACCGCCCATAAGAACCATATTTTGACTTTTATCTGGTGAATATCCAACAAGAGGTTCCATTGAATGAATAACGGATCCGGATCCCAAGAACAATAAAGCTTTTGAATAAGCATGAGTGATCAAATGGAATAAAGCAGCTTGATAAGAACCTATACCTAGAGCTAACATCATATAACCCAATTGAGACATTGTAGAATAGGCTAAGCTTCTTTTAATATCTCTCTGAGCAAGAGCTAAAGTAGCTCCTAAGAATAGTGTTATTGTACCTACTAAAGAAATAAAACTCATTATCAAAGGTAAAGATATGAAAAGAGGAAGAAGTCGAGCTAGAAGAAAAATTCCCGCAGCAACCATAGTTGCTGCGTGTATAAGAGCCGAAATAGGAGTGGGCCCTTCCATAGCATCGGGTAACCATACGTGAAGAGGGAATTGTGCGGATTTCGCAACTGCACCAAGGAATAATAAAAAAGCACACAAAGTAGTAAGTAAAGAGTTAATTCCATTATTAGGAATCCAGTTATTAGCTATTTTGAACAAATCCCTAAACTCTAAACTACCTGTTATCCAAAAAAAACCTAAAATTCCTAATAATAGACCAAAATCCCCTACACGATTAGTTACAAAAGCTTTTTGACAAGCACTCGCTGCGATTGGTCGTGTAAACCAAAAGCCTATCAATAAATAAGAACACATTCCCACGAGTTCCCAAAAAAAATAAATTTGTATCAAATTGGAGCTAGTAACCAATCCCAACATGGAAGTATTGAAAAAACTTATATAAACAAAAAATCTCAAATATCCTTCATCGTGAGACATATAACCATCACTATAAATAAGAACCAGGATTCCTACAGTAGTAATTAGCATTAACATAATAGAAGTAAGTGGGTCAATCAAGTATCCAAATTCTAAAGAAAAATCATTATTGACGGTCCAAGACCATAGATATTGATAGATCGAACTTCCATTTATTTGTTGAATAGACAGTTGAACTGAGAATACCATAGCTATACTTAAGAGTAAAACACTAGGAAAAGCCCATATGCGACGAAGATTTTTTGTTGCTGTAGGAATAAGAATAAGGCCAAATCCCATTGACATAATAACTGGAAGTGGGAGAAGAGGGATTACCCATGCATATTGATATGTATGTTCCATAAGAAAAGAAATTGCAATTTTTACTTCAATTTTTACTTCAATTTTTCTATAAAATTGTTTCCGATTCACCAAACCAATTCTTATCTCTTTCTGAAAGAATAAATAAAAAGAATAAGAAAAAATACTGAAATTCTTAATTTTTCCAAAATTTATCTCATTGAAATAATTAAAAATTAAGAATGGGTTTAGTTGGTTAAATTAAAAAAGTTAATAAAATAACTTCGTTACCTAGTTATTTTATTAACTAAATAAAGATATTTATAAAAATAAAAAAAAAAAGTGGAATCATTTTACTTTCTATTCATAATTCATTTTTATATTTCTTTAAAACAAAGATGAAACAGCTCTCTTGTTCCATAATTAACTGATTGAGTGAATTCCAATGAAAACCTATGTTTATAAGAAATTATCGAATAGTCCTTACTTCATATAGAACTAAAATCCTAATGACTATAAATTACCTAAGTTTTAGAATGTCTTGTTTAAGAGACTCAGTATTTTTTGTTTTGATTGGAATTCCTTTCCTTTATGGAATACCATTCTGAACTTAATTAACTATTTTCATTTTCCCTTCTTTTTATCCCCCCGTCTTATCTTATATGGGGGATAGGCTTCCATACCATATATCTATATATGGAGTATACTTGATATATAAATAGATATAAATAGATTTAAATGAGAAACCTTTCTATATATTCTATATTATTAAAAAACAAGTATAAAATATATAAAGAAAAAATGTTAAAAAATTCTTGTTGTCTTATCCGCATTAGACAAAATGAAGTAAAAAATAATTCAAAATTTAAGTATCTTTCAGTATCTAAGTATAAATACTAATAAAAAGAAGAAAGAAGGATTGATTTGCAGCAATAGATGTCTTTCACATACAACTAGAAAAAAGTAATTTCCTTTTTGAATGGCAGTTCCAAAAAAACGTACTTCAATGTCAAAAAAGCGTATTCGTAAAAATATTTGGAAGAAAAAGACTTATTTTTCCATAGTACAATCTTATTCTTTAGTAAAATCAAGATCATTTTCGAGCGGTAATGAGCATCCAAAACCAAAGGGTTTTTCTGGGCAACAAACAAATAATAAGATTTTGGAATAATATGAATTGACTTATCAAAAAAGAATTCCAATTATTTAATAATTTTGATTCTTCTTTGAATGTACTTTTATGTGTCGAATTACTCGGTACAATATTCTTAGAACAAAAAACCCCTCTTATCTTATATATACAAGAAAAAAAAGTTTTGTTTGGTATACTGTGTGCTAAGTATTCTTTTCCTATCAATGAACTTTTCATAATTTTCATAATAGAATCCTCATATTCTATTATGAAAATTATGAAAAGTGGAGTATTCTTACAATAGGACTTACAACTTCCACCTATCTTCTCCAAAATCATAAGGTTAGTAAATCTTATTAATAAGAGCATAAAGACTTTCATTCTAGAAATTTTTA
The DNA here is from genome assembly GCF_002575655.3 of Aegilops tauschii subsp. strangulata. NCBI lineage: Eukaryota > Viridiplantae > Streptophyta > Magnoliopsida > Poales > Poaceae > Aegilops > Aegilops tauschii. The sequence goes on along the minus strand of NW_027333428.1, from coordinate 6,577 downwards.
AAAAATCCAAAAAGCCTTTTCCATTTATCCATTTTAATTTCATCATTAAATAGAAACCCTTTTGGATTTTTTTCATTGTATTGAAAGAATTTTCAAAATGTAAACGAGAAATTAATTAGAAAAAATTAGTTCTACAATTGCAAGTTAGAAAAAAGAAATTCCAACTCTTTCAAGCAGTGTTTGTGTTTCTATTGGGCAAAGCAAGAGTTTATTGTAAAAAAAAAATGGAAACGATACTACCAAACGAAGTCTATTTTAATGAAAACTCTAATGTTCCTAAATTTTATGGACTTTCCCAATATCGACGATTCCCAAGATAATAGCTATTATTCTTTTAAGTTACCTATTATTTGAAGTTAGCCGCCATGGTGAAATTGGTAGACACGCTGCTCTTAGGAAGCAGTGCTCAAGCATCTCGGTTCGAATCCGAGTGGCGGCATTCTTGAAAAAGAATACAATAGATTAGAAATCAATTCGAAATTTACAATTTTGTAATGGGACCTTCCCCTTATGCTATTTGCAACTTTAGAACATATACTAACTCATATCTCTTTCTCAACGATTTCAATTGTGATTACGATTCATTTTATAACCTTATTAGTTCGTGAACTTGGAGGATTACGTGATTCGTCAGAAAAAGGAATGATAGTTACTTTTTTCTCTATAACAGGATTCTTAGTTTCTCGTTGGGCTTCCTCGGGACATTTTCCATTAAGTAATTTATATGAGTCATTGATCTTCCTTTCATGGGCCCTGTATATTCTTCATACCATTCCTAAAATACAGAACTCTAAAAATGATTTAAGCACAATAACTACGCCAAGTACTATTTTAACGCAAGGCTTTGCCACATCGGGTCTTTTAACTGAAATGCATCAATCCACGATACTAGTACCTGCTCTACAATCTCAGTGGTTAATGATGCATGTCAGTATGATGTTATTAAGCTATGCAACTCTTTTGTGCGGATCCTTATTATCTGCCGCTATTCTAATCATTAGATTTCGAAATAATTTCCATTTCTTTTCTAAAAAGAAAAAAAATGTTTTAAATAAAACATTTTTCTTTAGTGATATTAAATATTTTTATGCAAAAAGAAGTGCTTTAAAAAGAACCTCTGTCCCTTCATTTCCAAATTATTACAAATATCAATTAACGGAGCGTTTGGATTCTTGGAGTTATCGTGTCATTAGCCTAGGATTTACCCTTTTAACCGTAGGTATTCTTTGTGGAGCAGTATGGGCTAATGAGGCCTGGGGATCCTATTGGAATTGGGATCCTAAGGAAACTTGGGCATTTATTACTTGGACCATATTCGCAATTTATTTACATAGTAGAACAAATACAAATTGGAAGGGTACGAATTCTGCACTTATAGCTTCGATAGGATTTCTTATAATTTGGATTTGTTATTTTGGTATAAATCTATTAGGAATAGGCTTACATAGTTATGGTTCGTTTACATTAACACCTAAATGATTACATAAAATAAAACCTTCATGAAATGAAGGTTTTTACTTTTATGTTTTATTTGAGAACCCCTTGAACGCCTTCTCAAAGGGTTCTCAAAAATTCGAGATAGATCTAATTATACTTTTTTACTTATTTCTGCATTAATAGAGCAGACGAGTAAAAAAAAGCAAACCTATTTAGGATAATAATTGGATAAGAGAGCCTCTACCCTGTCAACGGATAGGGAGAGAACAAAATCTGGATAAATACCAATTCCTATTACTGGTAAAAAGATACAGATTAAAATAAAGAGTTCTCGTGGTCCAGAATCCACAAAATTTGCGTTTGGAACATTAAATAGCTTGTATCCATAGAACATCTGGCGTAACATAGATAATAAATAAATAGGAGTTAATATCATTCCAATTGCCATTACAAAAGTAATTAGTGTTTTTGGCATTAACAGAAATTTTGGACTAGTAATTAGTCCAAAAAATACTACTAATTCTGCGACAAAACCACTCATTCCTGGTAAGGCAAGAGAAGCCATTGAAAAGCTACTAAACATGGTAAAAATTTTAGGCATTGGGATGGATATTCCCCCCAGTTCTTCGAGATAAACAAGACGCATTCTATCAGAAGCGGTTCCTGCCAAGAAAAAAAGTGTAGCACCAATAAATCCATGGGATAATATTTGTAAAATAGCTCCATTGAGTCCAATGTTGGTTATGGAACCAATTCCTATAATTATGAAACCCATGTGAGATACAGAGGAATAAGCTATTCTTTTTTTGAAATTTCGTTGACCAAGAGAAGTTGAAGCTGCATAGATTATTTGGATCGCTCCTATTATTACTAACCAGGGCGAAAATAGATAATGAGCATGAGGTAACAATTCCATGTTGATCCGAATCAATCCATATGCTCCCATCTTTAATAATATTCCCGCTAAAAGCATACATGTACTATAATGTGCTTCCCCATGGGTATCTGGTAACCACGTATGTAGGGGTATAATCGGCAATTTGACAGCATAAGCAATAAGGAAGCCAAAATATAAAAGTATTTCCAAGGTTGCAGGGTATGATTGATTAATTAATCTTTCCAAATCTAATCCTGGTTCGTTGGAACCATATAAGCCCATACCCAGAACTCCGATTAAGAAAAAAATGGAACCGCCTGCAGTATACAAAATAAACTTTGTAGCTGAATATAGACGCCTCTTCCCCCCCCACATGGATAAAAGTAAGTAAACAGGAATTAATTCTAACTCCCACATGATAAAAAAAAGTAAAAGGTCTCGCGAAGAAAATAATCCTATTTGACCACTATACATTGCGAGCATCAGGAAATAGAATAATCGCGAATTCCGTGTAATTGGCCAAGCTGCTAAAGTAGCTAAAGTAGTGATAAATCCTGTCAATAAAATAGATCCTAATGAAAGTCCATCGATTCCCAATCTCCAGTGGAAATCGAAGACATCTATCCATTTATAATCCTCCTTTAATTGGATTAAGGGATCCTCCAGTTGGAAATGATAACAGAACGCATAAGTCATTAGAAGGAATTCTAATAAACAAATAGATATAGTATACCACCTAACGACTTTGTTTCCCTTATGAGGTAAAAAGAAAATTAATGAACCTGCAAATATCGGCAAAACAACAAGTATTGTTAACCAAGGAAAATAACTCATGATAAAGTGATAAAGACAAGATACGTTTTGACCAGAAAAGCCCGTGCTCGATTATTTCGAGCACAGGCTTCTTCGGTAAAGAGGAATCAGACGATTCGAGTGAAGTTTTTTGTAACGTATCAATAAGATAGAGCCATGCTACGTGTTGTTTCAGGCCCTAAATAAACGCGGACACTTAAAAAATCTGTCGGGCAGGCAGATTCACATCTCTTACAACCCACACAATCTTCGGTTCTCGGCGCGGAAGCAATTTGCTTGGCTTTACATCCATCCCAGGGTATCATTTCTAATACATCTGTTGGACAAGCTCGTACACATTGAGTGCATCCTATACATGTATCGTAAATTTTTACGGAATGTGACATTGGATCTATAAATTTTTCTTTTCAACATAAAATTTTTCGATCTGGTAAAAATGAAATTAGTACTATAATGAGTCATATGTATTGTAGACACCAGACGAAGCAATGGTTTATCCAAACTTCAAAAATAAAAATCTCATTTTTTAATCTGTTTGTGAGAAAGCGTGAAGAGAGCCAAGAGACTTTAATTTTGGATTTCAACAATAAGAAATAAGAAAGAATTTTACGAATTGTACAGACGAATTCGAATTAGCCAATAAATTGGCTATCGTCTTTTCAATATAAATTATTGCAATATTCAAATTGCAATATCAATGAATTACAAATACAAAAATTCATTTAAGTGAAAAAGAATACTATGCAATAATCTACTAAAAAAAGCAATAATCTACTAAAAAAAATGGATATTCTCAAATAATACTAAGAAAATAGTATTGATTTCTATTTATTTTAATATGTGCGCCTTTGTTTAGAGGATTCTATGTCTAATTATTCAAAATTCTAATTATTCAATAAATTAGATTGATTGATACGAGTGGATTTCCTATTACGATGGATGGAAGAAAGAATGGATAGTCCAATAGCGGCTTCAGCAGCCGCAAGGGCTATAACAAAAATTGCGAAAATATCTCCTTTTAATTGGCGACTATCAAATAGATCAGAAAATGTTACGAGATTTAGATTAATTGAATTCAGTATAAGTTCAAGACATATTAGAGCTCTAACCATGTTTCGGCTTGTGATCAATCCATAGATACCAATCGAAAATAAATAGACACTCAAAAAAAGTACATGCTCAAACATCATTAACTAACTCCTTATCAATCTCGATTCATTTCAATATGAGGGCAAGAATTGAACCGATTCAATTAATTACAATAGAACAATTACACAACAAAAGAGAAAATAAAGGAGGTATTTGTTGGCAGTAGATGGATTTTACTAAATCAAAATTGTGATTCTTTAGTTATTTATTTTAGATTTGCAATTCTTATAATTTGTACTTTTTCTAAGTTTTCTTATTGCCGAGCCATAGTAATTGCACCTATTAAAGAAACTAGAAGAATTATGGAAATGAGTTCAAACGGAAGATAAAAATCGGTTGCTAAATGAATTCCAATTTGTTGAACATTATTTATGAGACCCTGTTCTACTATTTGGTTTGATCTTGTAGTCCAAAGAATTCCATACCACGACGTATCTGGGATAGTAGTCATTAGCGAAAAAACAATAGTTATACAAACGAGTGAAGTGAACCCATCTCCAATAGTCCAATAATTCTTATCTTTAGACCATTCTGAGCCATTTACGAACATTACAGCGAATATGATCAAGACATTTATGGCTCCCACATAAATAAGAAGTTGTGCGACAGCTACAAAGTAGGAATTTAATAAAAAATAGAATAAGGATATACAAACAAGAACTAATCCCAGCGAAAAGGCAGAATAAATGGGGTTGGTAAGTAATACTACTCCTAGACCCCCTAGTAGAAGAACAAATCCCCCAAATAGCATAAGAATCTCATGTATTGGTCCAGGTAAATCCATTATGGATAAAAAGAAATTAATAGTATAAAATTTTTCATGAACTGACTAAAACTAAAGGATTCAAGGAAGGAAAAAAGGATTTGGGTATTTTTTTGTGTATAAACTGTATAGTTATAAATTATATTATATCACGAAAATCTAGTCTGATTTAAAATAAGAAATAATTTCCAATAAGCAGTAGTTTTTCTTTATAGTTTAATTTTAAAGTTTAATAAAGAATTATTAGATTTTTATAACAAAAAGACAAAATCAAAGTTTAGTAATCAGTAATCGTTCTTGAATTCGAAGATTTTTCTTTGTTTATTTTACTTTCAGACGAATTCCTAATTGTTTGAATTGTGTAATCTCCCATTATGGAGATTGGTAACCGACTTAAAGCAATTTGATTGTAATTCAATTCATGACGATCATAGGTAGAAAGTTCATATTCTTCAGTCATTGATAAACAGCTTGTTGGACAGTACTCAACACAATTGCCACAAAATATACAAACTCCGAAATCAATACTATAATTAAGCAATTGTTTTCTTTTAATATCCTTTTCAAATCTCCAATCCACAACGGGTAAATCTATCGGACATACGCGAACACATACTTCACAAGCAATACATTTATCAAATTCAAAGTGGATTCGCCCTCGGAAACGCTCTGGTGTAATTGATTTTTCATAAGGGTAGTGAATCGTTATAGGTAAACGATTTGTGTGGGATAAGGTAGTTATGAAACTTTGACCTATGTACCTTGTAGCACGTATTGTTTGTTGACCATAACTCATGAACCCAGTTACCATAGGGAACATATTCATTCTAAATATCTATGAAAAAGATATGTTTCTTTCTCTTGTTTGAGAGAGCTTTTGTGTTGAAAATATTCTTACTATTATTGTATTATCTTATTTATAGTGAAACAAGTTGAGAAGAGGTTGTTAATAAGAGATTGCCCAGGGAAATAGGTAAAAGAAATTTCCATCCAAGATTTAATAACTGATCCATTCTCATCCTCGGTAAAGTCCATCTTATTGTGATAGAAATGAAGAGAAATAAATAAGCTTTAGTTAATGTAATAAATATACCCATTGTCATTTCCAAAATTCCAACTGCTTTATTCATTTGGAAAAAATCAAAAAAGGATATATAGGGAATAGAGAAATTCCACCCGCCCAAGTAGAGAACTGTTACAAATAAAGAAGAAACTAATAAATTTAGGTAAGAAACAAGATAAAATAAACCATATTTGATACCGGAATATTCAGTTTGGTAACCTGCTACTAATTCTTCCTCCGCTTCTGGTAAATCAAAGGGTAATCTTTCACATTCTGCCAAAGAAGAAATTAAAAAAACCAGAAAACCTATAGGCTGACGCCAAATATTCCATCCAAAAAAACCGTATTTTGACTGTGCTTCAACTATATCAACTGTACTTGAACTGTTAGATAATCATAGTCGATGATAACATCACAGTTCCCACCGCTATTTCAAAACCGTACATGAAACCTTAGCTTCATACGGCTTCTCTAT
>NW_027333427.1:0-38389 GCF_002575655.3 Aegilops tauschii subsp. strangulata | reverse complement strand
AAATGATGATATCATGCCAACTTTCAACCTTTTCAGAGTTCATTTGAAATGCTTTTCAATTTTAGGGTCTTATAGCTCAAAATAATTAGTAAATGCATGAAAAATAACAAATGAAGTCAGAAAGGATTGAAAACTGATGATGTGGCTTTGAATGGTGCATTTTGAACACACAAAGTCAGGAGTTCAAATAAGGTTTAAAAAATGAAATCCCTTTGTAACAGACGAGTTTCCGGATGAAATCCTGATACTTTGAAAGAGATTGTCCGTTTTGTACACGAAGTGCATCCAGTTTATGCCGTAACCCTCTCAACTTTCTTGCACATGCTATGTGGATGAAATGATGATATCATGCCAACTTTCAACCTTTTCAGAGTTCATTTGAAATGCTTTTCAATTTTAGGGTCTTATAGCTCAAAATAATTAGTAAATGCATGAAAAATAACAAATGAAGTCAGAAAGGATTGAAAAATGATGATGTGGCTTTGAATGGTGCATTTTGAACACACAAAAAGTCAGGAGTTCAAATAAGTTTTGAAAAATGAAATCCCTTTGTAACAGACGGGTTTCCGGATGAAATCCTGATACTTTGAAAGAGATTGTCCGTTTTGTACACGAAGTGCATCCAGTTTTTGCCGTAACCCTCTCAACTTTCTTACACATGCTATGTGGATGAAATTATGATATCATGCCAACTTTCAACCTTTTCAGAGTTCATTTGAAATGCTTTTCAATTTTAGGGTCTTATAGCTCAAAATAATTAGTAAATGCATGAAAAATAACAAATGAAGTCAGAAAGGATTGACAAATGATGATGTGGCTTTGAATGGTGCATTTTGAACACACACAAAGTCAGGAGTTCAAATAAGGTTTAAAAAATGAAATCCCTTTATAACAGTCGAGTTTCCGGATGAAATCCTGATACTTTGAAAGAGATTGTCCGTTTTGTACACGAAGTGCATCCAGTTTATGCCGTAACCCTCTCAACTTTCTTGCACATGCTATGTGGATGAAATGATGATATCATGCCAACTTTCAACCTTTTCAGAGTTCATTTGAAATGCTTTTCAATTTTAGGGTCTTATAGCTCAAAATAATTAGTAAATGCATGAAAAATAACAAATGAAGTCAGAAAGGATTGACAAATGATGATGTGGCTTTGAATGGTGCATTTTGAACACACACAAAGTCAGGAGTTCAAATAAGGTTTAAAAATGAAATCCCTTTATAACAGACGAGTTTCCGGATGAAATCCTGATACTTTGAAAGAGATTGTCCGTTTTGTACACGAAATGCATCCAGTTTATGCCGTAACCCTCTCAACTTTCTTGCACATGCTATGTGGATGAAATGATGATATCATGCCAACTTTCAACCTTTTCAGAGTTCATTTGAAATGCTTTTCAATTTTAGGGTCTTATAGCTCAAAATAATTAATAAATGCATGAAAAATAACAAATGAAGTCAGAAAGGATTGAAAAATGATGATGTGGCTTTGAATGGTGCATTTTGAACACACAAAAAGTCAGGAGTTCAAATAAGTTTTGAAAAATGAAATCCCTTTGTAACAGACGGGTTTCCGGATGAAATCCTGATACTTTGAAAGAGATTGTCCGTTTTGTACACGAAGTGCATCCAGTTTTTGCCGTAACCCTCTCAACTTTCTTACACATGCTATGTGGATGAAATTATGATATCATGCCAACTTTCAACCTTTTCAGAGTTCATTTGAAATGCTTTTCAATTTTAGGGTCTTATAGCTCAAAATAATTAGTAAATGCATGAAAAATAACAAATGAAGTCAGAAAGGATTGACAAATGATGATGTGGCTTTGAATGGTGCATTTTGAACACACACAAAGTCAGGAGTTCAAATAAGGTTTAAAAAATGAAATCCCTTTATAACAGACGAGTTTCCGGATGAAATCCTGATACTTTGAAAGAGATTGTCCGTTTTGTACACGAAGTGCATCCAGTTTATGCCGTAACCCTCTCAACTTTCTTGCACATGCTATGTGGATGAAATGATGATATCATGCCAACTTTCAACCTTTTCAGAGTTCATTTGAAATGCTTTTCAATTTTAGGGTCTTATAGCTCAAAATAATTAGTAAATGCATGAAAAATAACAAATGAAGTCAGAAAGGATTGAAAAATAATGATGTGGCTTTGAATGGTGCATTTTGAACACACACAAAGTCAGGAGTTCAAATAAGTTTTAAAAAATGAAATCCCTTTGTAACAGACGAGTTTCCGGATGAAATGCTGATACTTTGAAAGAGATTGTCCGTTTTGTACACGAAGTGCATCCAGTTTTTGCCGTAACCCTCTCAACTTTCTTGCACATGCTATGTGGATGAAATGATGATATCATGCCAACTTTCAACCTTTTCAGAGTTCATTTGAAATGCTTTTCAATTTAGGGTCTTATAGCTCAAAATAATTAGTAAATGCATGAAAAATAACAAATGAAGTCAGAAAGGATTGAAAACTGATGATGTGGCTTTGAATGGTGCATTTTGAACACACAAAGTCAGGAGTTCAAATAAGGTTTAAAAAATGAAATCCCTTTGTAACAGACGAGTTTCCGGATGAAATCCTGATACTTTGAAAGAGATTGTCCGTTTTGTACACGAAGTGCATCCAGTTTATGCCGTAACCCTCTCAACTTTCTTGCACATGCTATGTGGATGAAATGATGATATCATGCCAACTTTCAACCTTTTCAGAGTTCATTTGAAATGCTTTTCAATTTTAGGGTCTTATAGCTCAAAATAATTAGTAAATGCATGAAAAATAACAAATGAAGTCAGAAAGGATTGAAAAATGATGATGTGGCTTTGAATGGTGCATTTTGAACACACAAAAAGTCAGGAGTTCAAATAAGTTTTGAAAAATGAAATCCCTTTGTAACAGACGGGTTTCCGGATGAAATCCTGATACTTTGAAAGAGATTGTCCGTTTTGTACACGAAGTGCATCCAGTTTTTGCCGTAACCCTCTCAACTTTCTTACACATGCTATGTGGATGAAATTATGATATCATGCCAACTTTCAACCTTTTCAGAGTTCATTTGAAATGCTTTTCAATTTTAGGGTCTTATAGCTCAAAATAATTAGTAAATGCATGAAAAATAACAAATGAAGTCAGAAAGGATTGACAAATGATGATGTGGCTTTGAATGGTGCATTTTGAACACACACAAAGTCAGGAGTTCAAATAAGGTTTAAAAAATGAAATCCCTTTATAACAGACGAGTTTCCGGATGAAATCCTGATACTTTGAAAGAGATTGTCCGTTTTGTACACGAAGTGCATCCAGTTTATGCCGTAACCCTCTCAACTTTCTTGCACATGCTATGTGGATGAAATGATGATATCATGCCAACTTTCAACCTTTTCAGAGTTCATTTGAAATGCTTTTCAATTTTAGGGTCTTATAGCTCAAAATAATTAGTAAATGCATGAAAAATAACAAATGAAGTCAGAAAGGATTGAAAAATTATGATGTGGCTTTGAATGGTGCATTTTGAACACACACAAAGTCAGGAGTTCAAATAAGTTTTAAAAATGAAATCCCTTTGTAACAGACGAGTTTCCGGATGAAATCCTGATACTTTGAAAGAGATTGTCCGTTTTGTACACGAAGTGCATCCAGTTTTTGCCGTAACCCTCTCAACTTTATTGCACATGCTATGTGGATGAAATGATGATATCATGCCAACTTTCAACCTTTTCAGAGTTCATTTGAAATGCTTTTCAATTTTAGGGTCTTATAGCTCAAAATAATTAGTAAATGCATGAAAAATAACAAATGAAGTCAGAAAGGATTGACAAATGATGATGTGGCTTTGAATGGTGCATTTTGAACACACACAAAGTCAGGAGTTCAAATAAGTTTTAAAAAATGAAATCCCTTTGTAACAGACGAGTTTCCGGATGAAATCCTGATACTTTGAAAGAGATTGTCCGTTTTGTACACGAAGTGCATCCAGTTTATGCCGTAACCCTCTCAACTTTCTTGCACATGCTATGTGGATGAAATGATGATATCATGCCAACTTTCAACCTTTTCAGAGTTCATGTGAAATGCTTTTCAATTTTAGGGTCTTATAGCTCAAAATAATTAGTAAATGCATGAAAAATAACAAATGAAGTCAGAAAGGATTGAAAACTGATGATGTGGCTTTGAATGGTGCATTTTGAACACACAAAGTCAGGAGTTCAAATAAGGTTTAAAAAATGAAATCCCTTTGTAACAGACGAGTTTCCGGATGAAATCCTGATACTTTGAAAGAGATTGTCCGTTTTGTACACGAAGTGCATCCAGTTTATGCCGTAACCCTCTCAACTTTCTTGCACATGCTATGTGGATGAAATGATGATATCATGCCAACTTTCAACCTTTTCAGAGTTCATTTGAAATGCTTTTCAATTTTAGGGTCTTATAGCTCAAAATAATTAGTAAATGCATGAAAAATAACAAATGAAGTCAGAAAGGATTGAAAAATGATGATGTGGCTTTGAATGGTGCATTTTGAACACACAAAAAGTCAGGAGTTCAAATAAGTTTTGAAAAATGAAATCCCTTTGTAACAGACGGGTTTCCGGATGAAATCCTGATACTTTGAAAGAGATTGTCCGTTTTGTACACGAAGTGCATCCAGTTTTTGCCGTAACCCTCTCAACTTTCTTACACATGCTATGTGGATGAAATTATGATATCATGCCAACTTTCAACCTTTTCAGAGTTCATTTGAAATGCTTTTCAATTTTAGGGTCTTATAGCTCAAAATAATTAGTAAATGCATGAAAAATAACAAATGAAGTCAGAAAGGATTGACAAATGATGATGTGGCTTTGAATGGTGCATTTTGAACACACACAAAGTCAGGAGTTCAAATAAGGTTTAAAAAATGAAATCCCTTTATAACAGACGAGTTTCCGGATGAAATCCTGATACTTTGAAAGAGATTGTCCGTTTTGTACACGAAGTGCATCCAGTTTATGCCGTAACCCTCTCAACTTTCTTGCACATGCTATGTGGATGAAATGATGATATCATGCCAACTTTCAACCTTTTCAGAGTTCATTTGAAATGCTTTTCAATTTTAGGGTCTTATAGCTCAAAATAATTAGTAAATGCATGAAAAATAACAAATGAAGTCAGAAAGGATTGAAAAATGATGATGTGGCTTTGAATGGTGCATTTTGAACACACACAAAGTCAGGAGTTCAAATAAGTTTTAAAAAATGAAATCCCTTTGTAACAGACGAGTTTCCGGATGAAATCCTGATACTTTGAAAGAGATTGTCCGTTTTGTACACGAAGTGCATCCAGTTTTTGCCGTAACCCTCTCAACATTATTGCACATGCTATGTGGATGAAATGATGATATCATGCCAACTTTCAACCTTTTCAGAGTTCATTTGAAATGCTTTTCAATTTTAGGGTCTTATAGCTCAAAATGAATTAGTAAATGCATGAAAAATAACAAATGAAGTCAGAAAGGATTGACAAATGATGATGTGGCTTTGAATGGTGCATTTTGAACACACACAAAGTCAGGAGTTCAAATAAGTTTTAAAAAATGAAATCCCTTTGTAACAGACGAGTTTCCGGATGAAATCCTGATACTTTGAAAGAGATTGTCCGTTTTGTACACGAAGTGCATCCAGTTTATGCCGTAACCCTCTCAACTTTCTTGCACATGCTATGTGGATGAAATGATGATATCATGCCAACTTTCAACCTTTTCAGAGTTCATTTGAAATGCTTTTCAATTTTAGGGTCTTATAGCTCAAAATAATTAGTAAATGCATGAAAAATAACAAATGAAGTCAGAAAGGATTGAAAAATGATGATGTGGCTTTGAATGGTGCATTTTGAACACACAAAAAGTCAGGAGTTCAAATAAGTTTTGAAAAATGAAATCCCTTTGTAACAGACGGGTTTCCGGATGAAATCCTGATACTTTGAAAGAGATTGTCCGTTTTGTACACGAAGTGCCTCCAGTTTTTGCCGTAACCCTCTCAACTTTATTACACATGCTATGTGGATGAAATTATGATATCATGCCAACTTTCAACCTTTTCAGAGTTCATTTGAAATGCTTTTCAATTTTAGGGTCTTATAGCTCAAAATAATTAGTAAATGCATGAAAAATAACAAATGAAGTCAGAAAGGATTGAAAAATTATGATGTGGCTTTGAATGGTGCATTTTGAACACACACAAAGTCAGGAGTTCAAATAAGTTTTAAAAAATGAAATCCCTTTGTAACAGACGAGTTTCCGGATGAAATCCTGATACTTTGAAAGAGATTGTCCGTTTTGTACACGAAGTGCATCCAGTTTTTGCCGTAACCCTCTCAACTTTATTGCACATGCTATGTGGATGAAATGATGATATCATGCCAACTTTCAACCTTTTCAGAGTTCATTTGAAATGCTTTTCAATTTTAGGGTCTTATAGCTCAAAATAATTAGTAAATGCATGAAAAATAACAAATGAAGTCAGAAAGGATTGACAAATGATGATGTGGCTTTGAATGGTGCATTTTGAACACAGACAAAGTCAGGAGTTCAAATAAGTTTTAAAAAATGAAATCCCTTTGTAACAGACGAGTTTCCGGATGAAATCCTGATACTTTGAAAGAGATTGTCCGTTTTGTACACGAAGTGCATCCAGTTTATGCCGTAACCCTCTCAACTTTCTTGCACATGCTATGTGGATGAAATGATGATATCATGCCAACTTTCAACCTTTTCAGAGTTCATGTGAAATGCTTTTCAATTTTAGGGTCTTATAGCTCAAAATAATTAGTAAATGCATGAAAAATAACAAATGAAGTCAGAAAGGATTGAAAACTGATGATGTGGCTTTGAATGGTGCATTTTGAACACACAAAGTCAGGAGTTCAAATAAGGTTTAAAAAATGAAATCCCTTTGTAACAGACGAGTTTCCGGATGAAATCCTGATACTTTGAAAGAGATTGTCCGTTTTGTACACGAAGTGCATCCAGTTTATGCCGTAACCCTCTCAACTTTCTTGCACATGCTATGTGGATGAAATGATGATATCATGCCAACTTTCAACCTTTTCAGAGTTCATTTGAAATGCTTTTCAATTTTAGGGTCTTATAGCTCAAAATAATTAGTAAATGCATGAAAAATAACAAATGAAGTCAGAAAGGATTGAAAAATGATGATGTGGCTTTGAATGGTGCATTTTGAACACACAAAAAGTCAGGAGTTCAAATAAGTTTTGAAAAATGAAATCCCTTTGTAACAGACGGGTTTCCGGATGAAATCCTGATACTTTGAAAGAGATTGTCCGTTTTGTACACGAAGTGCATCCAGTTTTTGCCGTAACCCTCTCAACTTTCTTACACATGCTATGTGGATGAAATTATGATATCATGCCAACTTTCAACCTTTTCAGAGTTCATTTGAAATGCTTTTCAATTTTAGGGTTTTATAGCTCAAAATAATTAGTAAATGCATGAAAAATAACAAATGAAGTCAGAAAGGATTGACAAATGATGATGTGGCTTTGAATGGTGCATTTTGAACACACACAAAGTCAGGAGTTCAAATAAGGTTTAAAAAATGAAATCCCTTTATAACAGACGAGTTTCCGGATGAAATCCTGATACTTTGAAAGAGATTGTCCGTTTTGTACACGAAGTGCATCCAGTTTATGCCGTAACCCTCTCAACTTTCTTGCACATGCTATGTGGATGAAATGATGATATCATGCCAACTTTCAACCTTTTCAGAGTTCATTTGAAATGCTTTTCAATTTTAGGGTCTTATAGCTCAAAATAATTAGTAAATGCATGAAAAATAACAAATGAAGTCAGAAAGGATTGACAAATGATGATGTGGCTTTGAATGGTGCATTTTGAACACACACAAAGTCAGGAGTTCAAATAAGGTTTAAAAAATGAAATCCCTTTATAACAGACGAGTTTCCGGATGAAATCCTGATACTTTGAAAGAGATTGTCCGTTTTGTACACGAAGTGCATCCAGTTTATGCCGTAACCCTCTCAACTTTCTTGCACATGCTATGTGGATGAAATGATGATATCATGCCAACTTTCAACCTTTTCAGAGTTCATTTGAAATGCTTTTCAATTTTAGGGTCTTATAGCTCAAAATAATTAGTAAATGCATGAAAAATAACAAATGAAGTCAGAAAGGATTGAAAAATGATGATGTGGCTTTGAATGGTGCATTTTGAACACACACAAAGTCAGGAGTTCAAATAAGTTTTAAAAAATGAAATCCCTTTGTAACAGACGAGTTTCCGGATGAAATGCTGATACTTTGAAAGAGATTGTCCGTTTTGTACACGAAGTGCATCCAGTTTTTGCCGTAACCCTCTCAACTTTCTTGCACATGCTATGTGGATGAAATGATGATATCATGCCAACTTTCAACCTTTTCAGAGTTCATTTGAAATGCTTTTCAATTTTAGGGTCTTATAGCTCAAAATAATTAGTAAATGCATGAAAAATAACAAATGAAGTCAGAAAGGATTGAAAACTGATGATGTGGCTTTGAATGGTGCATTTTGAACACACAAAGTCAGGAGTTCAAATAAGGTTTAAAAAATGAAATCCCTTTGTAACAGACGAGTTTCCGGATGAAATCCTGATACTTTGAAAGAGATTGTCCGTTTTGTACACGAAGTGCATCCAGTTTATGCCGTAACCCTCTCAACTTTCTTGCACATGCTATGTGGATGAAATGATGATATCATGCCAACTTTCAACCTTTTCAGAGTTCATTTGAAATGCTTTTCAATTTTAGGGTCTTATAGCTCAAAATAATTAGTAAATGCATGAAAAATAACAAATGAAGTCAGAAAGGATTGAAAAATGATGATGTGGCTTTGAATGGTGCATTTTGAACACACAAAAAGTCAGGAGTTCAAATAAGTTTTGAAAAATGAAATCCCTTTGTAACAGACGGGTTTCCGGATGAAATCCTGATACTTTGAAAGAGATTGTCCGTTTTGTACACGAAGTGCATCCAGTTTTTGCCGTAACCCTCTCAACTTTCTTACACATGCTATGTGGATGAAATTATGATATCATGCCAACTTTCAACCTTTTCAGAGTTCATTTGAAATGCTTTTCAATTTTAGGGTCTTATAGCTCAAAATAATTAGTAAATGCATGAAAAATAACAAATGAAGTCAGAAAGGATTGACAAATGATGATGTGGCTTTGAATGGTGCATTTTGAACACACACAAAGTCAGGAGTTCAAATAAGGTTTAAAAAATGAAATCCCTTTATAACAGACGAGTTTCCGGATGAAATCCTGATACTTTGAAAGAGATTGTCCGTTTTGTACACGAAGTGCATCCAGTTTATGCCGTAACCCTCTCAACTTTCTTGCACATGCTATGTGGATGAAATGATGATATCATGCCAACTTTCAACCTTTTCAGAGTTCATTTGAAATGCTTTTCAATTTTAGGGTCTTATAGCTCAAAATAATTAGTAAATGCATGAAAAATAACAAATGAAGTCAGAAAGGATTGAAAAATTATGATGTGGCTTTGAATGGTGCATTTTGAACACACACAAAGTCAGGAGTTCAAATAAGTTTTAAAAAATGAAATCCCTTTGTAACAGACGAGTTTCCGGATGAAATCCTGATACTTTGAAAGAGATTGTCCGTTTTGTACACGAAGTGCATCCAGTTTTTGCCGTAACCCTCTCAACTTTATTGCACATGCTATGTGGATGAAATGATGATATCATGCCAACTTTCAACCTTTTCAGAGTTCATTTGAAATGCTTTTCAATTTTAGGGTCTTATAGCTCAAAATAATTAGTAAATGCATGAAAAATAACAAATGAAGTCAGAAAGGATTGACAAATGATGATGTGGCTTTGAATGGTGCATTTTGAACACACACAAAGTCAGGAGTTCAAATAAGTTTTAAAAAATGAAATCCCTTTGTAACAGACGAGTTTCCGGATGAAATCCTGATACTTTGAAAGAGATTGTCCGTTTTGTACACGAAGTGCATCCAGTTTATGCCGTAACCCTCTCAACTTTCTTGCACATGCTATGTGGATGAAATGATGATATCATGCCAACTTTCAACCTTTTCAGAGTTCATGTGAAATGCTTTTCAATTTTAGGGTCTTATAGCTCAAAATAATTAGTAAATGCATGAAAAATAACAAATGAAGTCAGAAAGGATTGAAAACTGATGATGTGGCTTTGAATGGTGCATTTTGAACACACAAAGTCAGGAGTTCAAATAAGGTTTAAAAAATGAAATCCCTTTGTAACAGACGAGTTTCCGGATGAAATCCTGATACTTTGAAAGAGATTGTCCGTTTTGTACACGAAGTGCATCCAGTTTATGCCGTAACCCTCTCAACTTTCTTGCACATGCTATGTGGATGAAATGATGATATCATGCCAACTTTCAACCTTTTCAGAGTTCATTTGAAATGCTTTTCAATTTTAGGGTCTTATAGCTCAAAATAATTAGTAAATGCATGAAAAATAACAAATGAAGTCAGAAAGGATTGAAAAATGATGATGTGGCTTTGAATGGTGCATTTTGAACACACAAAAAGTCAGGAGTTCAAATAAGTTTTGAAAAATGAAATCCCTTTGTAACAGACGGGTTTCCGGATGAAATCCTGATACTTTGAACGAGATTGTCCGTTTTGTACACGAAGTGCATCCAGTTTTTGCCGTAACCCTCTCAACTTTCTTACACATGCTATGTGGATGAAATTATGATATCATGCCAACTTTCAACCTTTTCAGAGTTCATTTGAAATGCTTTTCAATTTTAGGGTCTTATAGCTCAAAATAATTAGTAAATGCATGAAAAATAACAAATGAAGTCAGAAAGGATTGACAAATGATGATGTGGCTTTGAATGGTGCATTTTGAACACACACAAAGTCAGGAGTTCAAATAAGGTTTAAAAAATGAAATCCCTTTATAACAGACGAGTTTCCGGATGAAATCCTGATACTTTGAAAGAGATTGTCCGTTTTGTACACGAAGTGCATCCAGTTTATGCCGTAACCCTCTCAACTTTCTTGCACATGCTATGTGGATGAAATGATGATATCATGCCAACTTTCAACCTTTTCAGAGTTCATTTGAAATGCTTTTCAATTTTAGGGTCTTATAGCTCAAAATAATTAGTAAATGCATGAAAAATAACAAATGAAGTCAGAAAGGATTGAAAAATGATGATGTGGCTTTGAATGGTGCATTTTGAACACACACAAAGTCAGGAGTTCAAATAAGTTTTAAAAAATGAAATCCCTTTGTAACAGACGAGTTTCCGGATGAAATCCTGATACTTTGAAAGAGATTGTCCGTTTTGTACACGAAGTGCATCCAGTTTTTGCCGTAACCCTCTCAACATTATTGCACATGCTATGTGGATGAAATGATGATATCATGCCAACTTTCAACCTTTTCAGAGTTCATTTGAAATGCTTTTCAATTTTAGGGTCTTATAGCTCAAAATAATTAGTAAATGCATGAAAAATAACAAATGAAGTCAGAAAGGATTGACAAATGATGATGTGGCTTTGAATGGTGCATTTTGAACACACACAAAGTCAGGAGTTCAAATAAGTTTTAAAAAATGAAATCCCTTTGTAACAGACGAGTTTCCGGATGAAATCCTGATACTTTGAAAGAGATTGTCCGTTTTGTACACGAAGTGCATCCAGTTTATGCCGTAACCCTCTCAACTTTCTTGCACATGCTATGTGGATGAAATGATGATATCATGCCAACTTTCAACCTTTTCAGAGTTCATTTGAAATGCTTTTCAATTTTAGGGTCTTATAGCTCAAAATAATTAGTAAATGCATGAAAAATAACAAATGAAGTCAGAAAGGATTGAAAAATGATGATGTGGCTTTGAATGGTGCATTTTGAACACACAAAAAGTCAGGAGTTCAAATAAGTTTTGAAAAATGAAATCCCTTTGTAACAGACGGGTTTCCGGATGAAATCCTGATACTTTGAAAGAGATTGTCCGTTTTGTACACGAAGTGCCTCCAGTTTTTGCCGTAACCCTCTCAACTTTATTACACATGCTATGTGGATGAAATTATGATATCATGCCAACTTTCAACCTTTTCAGAGTTCATTTGAAATGCTTTTCAATTTTAGGGTCTTATAGCTCAAAATAATTAGTAAATGCATGAAAAATAACAAATGAAGTCAGAAAGGATTGACAAATGATGATGTGGCTTTGAATGGTGCATTTTGAACACACACAAAGTCAGGAGTTCAAATAAGGTTTAAAAAATGAAATCCCTTTATAACAGACGAGTTTCCGGATGAAATCCTGATACTTTGAAAGAGATTGTCCGTTTTGTACACGAAGTGCATCCAGTTTATGCCGTAACCCTCTCAACTTTCTTGCACATGCTATGTGGATGAAATGATGATATCATGCCAACTTTCAACCTTTTCAGAGTTCATTTGAAATGCTTTTCAATTTTAGGGTCTTATAGCTCAAAATAATTAGTAAATGCATGAAAAATAACAAATGAAGTCAGAAAGGATTGAAAAATTATGATGTGGCTTTGAATGGTGCATTTTGAACACACACAAAGTCAGGAGTTCAAATAAGTTTTAAAAAATGAAATCCCTTTGTAACAGACGAGTTTCCGGATGAAATCCTGATACTTTGAAAGAGATTGTCCGTTTTGTACACGAAGTGCATCCAGTTTTTGCCGTAACCCCCTCAACTTTATTGCACATGCTATGTGGATGAAATGATGATATCATGCCAACTTTCAACCTTTTCAGAGTTCATTTGAAATGCTTTTCAGTTTTAGGGTCTTATAGCTCAAAATAATTAGTAAATGCATGAAAAATAACAAATGAAGTCAGAAAGGATTGACAAATGATGATGTGGCTTTGAATGGTGCATTTTGAACACACACAAAGTCAGGAGTTCAAATAAGTTTTAAAAAATGAAATCCCTTTGTAACAGACGAGTTTCCGGATGAAATCCTGATACTTTGAAAGAGATTGTCCGTTTTGTACACGAAGTGCATCCAGTTTATGCCGTAACCCTCTCAACTTTCTTGCACATGCTATGTGGACGAAATGATGATATCATGCCAACTTTCAACCTTTTCAGAGTTCATTTGAAATGCTTTTCAATTTTAGGGTCTTATAGCTCAAAATAATTAGTAAATGCATGAAAAATAACAAATGAAGTCAGAAAGGATTGAAAAATTATGATGTGGCTTTGAATGGTGCATTTTGAACACACACAAAGTCAGGAGTTCAAATAAGTTTTAAAAAATGAAATCCCTTTGTAACAGACGAGTTTCCGGATGAAATCCTGATACTTTGAAAGAGATTGTCCGTTTTGTACACGAAGTGCATCCAGTTTTTGCCGTAACCCCCTCAACTTTATTGCACATGCTATGTGGATGAAATGATGATATCATGCCAACTTTCAACCTTTTCAGAGTTCATTTGAAATGCTTTTCAATTTTAGGGTCTTATAGCTCAAAATAATTAGTAAATGCATGAAAAATAACAAATGAAGTCAGAAAGGATTGACAAATGATGATGTGGCTTTGAATGGTGCATTTTGAACACACACAAAGTCAGGAGTTCAAATAAGTTTTAAGAAATGAAATCCCTTTGTAACAGACGAGTTTCCGGATGAAATCCTGATACTTTGAAAGAGATTGTCCGTTTTGTACACGAAGTGCATCCAGTTTATGCCGTAACCCTCTCAACTTTCTTGCACATGCTATGTGGATGAAATGATGATATCATGCCAACTTTCAACCTTTTCAGAGTTCATTTGAAATGCTTTTCAATTTTAGGGTCTTATAGCTCAAAATAATTAGTAAATGCATGAAAAATAACAAATGAAGTCAGAAAGGATTGAAAAATGATGATGTGGCTTTGAATGGTGCATTTTGAACACACAAAAAGTCAGGAGTTCAAATAAGTTTTGAAAAATGAAATCCCTTTGTAACAGACGGGTTTCCGGATGAAATCCTGATACTTTGAAAGAGATTGTCCGTTTTGTACACGAAGTGCATCCAGTTTTTGCCGTAACCCTCTCAACTTTCTTACACATGCTATGTGGATGAAATTATGATATCATGCCAACTTTCAACCTTTTCAGAGTTCATTTGAAATGCTTTTCAATTTTAGGGTCTTATAGCTCAAAATAATTAGTAAATGCATGAAAAATAACAAATGAAGTCAGAAAGGATTGACAAATGATGATGTGGCTTTGAATGGTGCATTTTGAACACACACAAAGTCAGGAGTTCAAATAAGGTTTAAAAAATGAAATCCCTTTATAACAGACGAGTTTCCGGATGAAATCCTGATACTTTGAAAGAGATTGTCCGTTTTGTACACGAAGTGCATCCAGTTTATGCCGTAACCCTCTCAACTTTCTTGCACATGCTATGTGGATGAAATGATGATATCATGCCAACTTTCAACCTTTTCAGAGTTCATTTGAAATGCTTTTCAATTTTAGGGTCTTATAGCTCAAAATAATTAGTAAATGCATGAAAAATAACAAATGAAGTCAGAAAGGATTGAAAAATTATGATGTGGCTTTGAATGGTGCATTTTGAACACACACAAAGTCAGGAGTTCAAATAAGTTTTAAAAAATGAAATCCCTTTGTAACAGACGAGTTTCCGGATGAAATCCTGATACTTTGAAAGAGATTGTCCGTTTTGTACACGAAGTGCATCCAGTTTTTGCCGTAACCCTCTCAACTTTATTGCACATGCTATGTGGATGAAATGATGATATCATGCCAACTTTCAACCTTTTCAGAGTTCATTTGAAATGCTTTTCAATTTTAGGGTCTTATAGCTCAAAATAATTAGTAAATGCATGAAAAATAACAAATGAAGTCAGAAAGGATTGACAAATGATGATGTGGCTTTGAATGGTGCATTTTGAACACACACAAAGTCAGGAGTTCAAATAAGTTTTAAAAAATGAAATCCCTTTGTAACAGACGAGTTTCCGGATGAAATCCTGATACTTTGAAAGAGATTGTCCGTTTTGTACACGAAGTGCATCCAGTTTATGCCGTAACCCTCTCAACTTTCTTGCACATGCTATGTGGATGAAATGATGATATCATGCCAACTTTCAACCTTTTCAGAGTTCATTTGAAATGCTTTTCAATTTTAGGGTCTTATAGCTCAAAATAATTAGTAAATGCATGAAAAATAACAAATGAAGTCAGAAAGGATTGAAAAATGATGATGTGGCTTTGAATGGTGCATTTTGAACACACAAAAAGTCAGGAGTTCAAATAAGTTTTGAAAAATGAAATCCCTTTGTAACAGACGGGTTTCCGGATGAAATCCTGATACTTTGAAAGAGATTGTCCGTTTTGTACACGAAGTGCCTCCAGTTTTTGCCGTAACCCTCTCAACTTTATTACACATGCTATGTGGATGAAATTATGATATCATGCCAACTTTCAACCTTTTCAGAGTTCATTTGAAATGCTTTTCAATTTTAGGGTCTTATAGCTCAAAATAATTAGTAAATGCATGAAAAATAACAAATGAAGTCAGAAAGGATTGACAAATGATGATGTGGCTTTGAATGGTGCATTTTGAACACACACAAAGTCAGGAGTTCAAATAAGGTTTAAAAAATGAAATCCCTTTATAACAGATGAGTTTCCGGATGAAATCCTGATACTTTGAAAGAGATTGTCCGTTTTGTACACGAAGTGCATCCAGTTTATGCCGTAACCCTCTCAACTTTCTTGCACATGCTATGTGGATGAAATGATGATATCATGCCAACTTTCAACCTTTTCAGAGTTCATTTGAAATGCTTTTCAATTTTAGGGTCTTATAGCTCAAAATAATTAGTAAATGCATGAAAAATAACAAATGAAGTCAGAAAGGATTGAAAAATTATGATGTGGCTTTGAATGGTGCATTTTGAACACACACAAAGTCAGGAGTTCAAATAAGTTTTAAAAAATGAAATCCCTTTGTAACAGACGAGTTTCCGGATGAAATCCTGATACTTTGAAAGAGATTGTCCGTTTTGTACACGAAGTGCATCCAGTTTTTGCCGTAACCCCCTCAACTTTATTGCACATGCTATGTGGATGAAATGATGATATCATGCCAACTTTCAACCTTTTCAGAGTTCATTTGAAATGCTTTTCAATTTTAGGGTCTTATAGCTCAAAATAATTAGTAAATGCATGAAAAATAACAAATGAAGTCAGAAAGGATTGACAAATGATGATGTGGCTTTGAATGGTGCATTTTGAACACACACAAAGTCAGGAGTTCAAATAAGTTTTAAAAAATGAAATCCCTTTGTAACAGACGAGTTTCCGGATGAAATCCTGATACTTTGAAAGAGATTGTCCGTTTTGTACACGAAGTGCATCCAGTTTATGCCGTAACCCTCTCAACTTTCTTGCACATGCTATGTGGACGAAATGATGATATCATGCCAACTTTCAACCTTTTCAGAGTTCATTTGAAATGCTTTTCAATTTTAGGGTCTTATAGCTCAAAATAATTAGTAAATGCATGAAAAATAACAAATGAAGTCAGAAAGGATTGAAAAATTATGATGTGGCTTTGAATGGTGCATTTTGAACACACACAAAGTCAGGAGTTCAAATAAGTTTTAAAAAATGAAATCCCTTTGTAACAGACGAGTTTCCGGATGAAATCCTGATACTTTGAAAGAGATTGTCCGTTTTGTACACGAAGTGCATCCAGTTTTTGCCGTAACCCCCTCAACTTTATTGCACATGCTATGTGGATGAAATGATGATATCATGCCAACTTTCAACCTTTTCAGAGTTCATTTGAAATGCTTTTCAATTTTAGGGTCTTATAGCTCAAAATAATTAGTAAATGCATGAAAAATAACAAATGAAGTCAGAAAGGATTGACAAATGATGATGTGGCTTTGAATGGTGCATTTTGAACACACACAAATTCAGGAGTTCAAATAAGTTTTAAGAAATGAAATCCCTTTGTAACAGACGAGTTTCCGGATGAAATCCTGATACTTTGAAAGAGATTGTCCGTTTTGTACACGAAGTGCATCCAGTTTATGCCGTAACCCTCTCAACTTTCTTGCACATGCTATGTGGATGAAATGATGATATCATGCCAACTTTCAACCTTTTCAGAGTTCATGTGAAATGCTTTTCAATTTTAGGGTCTTATAGCTCAAAATAATTAGTAAATGCATGAAAAATAACAAATGAAGTCAGAAAGGATTGAAAACTGATGATGTGGCTTTGAATGGTGCATTTTGAACACACAAAGTCAGGAGTTCAAATAAGGTTTAAAAAATGAAATCCCTTTGTAACAGACGAGTTTCCGGATGAAATCCTGATACTTTGAAAGAGATTGTCCGTTTTGTACACGAAGTGCATCCAGTTTATGCCGTAACCCTCTCAACTTTCTTGCACATGCTATGTGGATGAAATGATGATATCATGCCAACTTTCAACCTTTTCAGAGTTCATTTGAAATGCTTTTCAATTTTAGGGTCTTATAGCTCAAAATAATTAGTAAATGCATGAAAAATAACAAATGAAGTCAGAAAGGATTGAAAAATGATGATGTGGCTTTGAATGGTGCATTTTGAACACACACAAAGTCAGGAGTTCAAATAAGTTTTAAAAAATGAAATCCCTTTGTAACAGATGAGTTTCCGGATGAAATCCTGATACTTTGAAAGAGATTGTCCGTTTTGTACACGAAGTGCATCCAGTTTATGCCGTAACCCTCTCAACTTTCTTGCACATGCTATGTGGATGAAATGATGATATCATGCCAACTTTCAACCTTTTCAGAGTTCATTTGAAATGCTTTTCAATTTTAGGGTCTTATAGCTCAAAATAATTAGTAAATGCATGAAAAATAACAAATGAAGTCAGAAAGGATTGAAAAATGATGATGTGGCTTTGAATGGTGCATTTTGAACACACACAAAGTCAGGAGTTCAAATAAGTTTTAAAAAATGAAATCCCTTTGTAACAGACGAGTTTCCGGATGAAATCCTGATACTTTGAAAGAGATTGTCCGTTTTGTACACGAAGTGCATCCAGTTTATGCCCTAACCCTCTCAACTTTCTTGCACATGCTATGTGGATGAAATGATGATATCATGCCAACTTTCAACCTTTTCAGAGTTCATTTGAAATGCTTTTCAATCTTAGGGTCTTATAGCTCAAAATAATTAGTAAATGCATGAAAAATAACAAATGAAGTCAGAAAGGATTGAAAAATGATGATGTGGCTTTGAATGGTGCATTTTGAACACACACAAAGTCAGGAGTTCAAATAAGTTTTAAAAAATGAAATCCCTTTGTAACAGACGAGTTTCCGGATGAAATCCTGATACTTTGAAAGAGATTGTCCGTTTTGTACACGAAGTGCATCCAGTTTTTGCCGTAACCCTCTCAACTTTCTTGCACATGCTATGTGGATGAAATGATGATATCATGCCAAGTTTCAACCTTTTCAGAGTTCATTTGAAATGCTTTTCAATTTTAGGGTCTTATAGCTTAAAATAATTAGTAAATGCATGAAAAATAACAAATGAAGTCAGAAAGGATTGAAAAATGATGATGTGGCTTTGAATGGTGCATTTTGAACACACAAAAAGTCAGGAGTTCAAATAAGTTTTGAAAAATGAAATCCCTTTGTAACAGACGGGTTTCCGGATGAAATCCTGATACTTTGAAAGAGATTGTCCGTTTTGTACACGAAGTGCATCCAGTTTTTGCCGTAACCCTCTCAACTTTCTTACACATGCTATGTGGATGAAATTATGATATCATGCCAACTTTCAACCTTTTCAGAGTTCATTTGAAATGCTTTTCAATTTTAGGGTCTTATAGCTCAAAATAATTAGTAAATGCATGAAAAATAACAAATGAAGTCAGAAAGGATTGACAAATGATGAAGTGGCTTTGAATGGTGCATTTTGAACACACACAAAGTCAGGAGTTCAAATAAGGTTTAAAAAATGAACTCCCTTTGTAACAGACGAGTTTCCGGATGAAATCCTGATACTTTGAAAGAGATTGTCCGTTTTGTACACGAAGTGCATCCAGTTTATGCCGTAACCCTCTCAACTTTCTTGCACATGCTATGTGGATGAAATTATGATATCATGCCAACTTTCAACCTTTTCAGAGTTCATTTGAAATGCTTTTCAATTTTAGGGTCTTATAGCTCAAAATAATTAGTAAATGCATGAAAAATAACAAATGAAGTCAGAAAGGATTGAAAAATGATGATGTGGCTTTGAATGGTGCATTTTGAACACACAAAAAGTCAGGAGTTCAGATAAGTTTTGAAAAATGAAATCCCTTTGTAACAGACGGGTATCCGGATGAAATCCTGATACTTTGAAAGAGATTGTCCGTTTTGTACACGAAGTGCATCCAGTTTTTGCCGTAACCCTCTCAACTTTCTTACACATGCTATGTGGATGAAATTATGATATCATGCCAACTTTCAACCTTTTCAGAGTTCATTTGAAATGCTTTTCAATTTTAGGGTCTTATAGCTCAAAATAATTAGTAAATGCATGAAAAATAACAAATGAAGTCAGAAAGGATTGACAAATGATGATGTGGCTTGGAATGGTGCATTTTGAACACACACAAAGTCAGGAGTTCAAATAAGGTTTAAAAAATGAAATCCCTTTGTAACAGACGAGTTTCCGGATGAAATCCTGATACTTTGAAAGAGATTGTCCGTTTTGTACACGAAGTGCATCCAGTTTATGCCGTAACCCTCTCAACTTTCTTGCACATGCTATGTGGATGAAATGATGATATCATGCCAACTTTCAACCTTTTCAGAGTTCATTTGAAATGCTTTTCAATTTTAGGGTCTTATAGCTCAAAATAAATAGTAAATGCATGAAAAATAACAAATGAAGTCAGAAAGGATTGAAAAATGGTGATGTGGCTTTGAATGGTGCATTTTGAACACACACAAAGTCAGGAGTTCAAATAAGGTTTAAAAAATGAAATCCCTTTGTAACAGACGAGTTTCCGGATGAAATCCTGATACTTTGAAAGAGATTGTCCGTTTTGTACACGAAGTGCATCCAGTTTATGCCGTAACCCTCTCAACTTTCTTGCACATGCTATGTGGATGAAATGATGATATCATGCCAACTTTCAACCTTTTCAGAGTTCATTTGAAATACTTTTCAATTTTAGGGTCTTATAGCTCAAAATAATTAGTAAATGCATGAAAAATAACAAATGAAGTCAGAAAGGATTGAAAAATGATGATGTGGCTTTGAATGGTGCATTTTGAACACACACAAATTCAGGAGTTCAAATAAGGTTTAAAAAATGAAATCCCTTTGTAACAGACGAGTTTCCGGATGAAATCCTGATACTTTGAAAGAGATTGTCCGTTTTGTACACGAAGTGCATCCAGTTTATGCCGTAACCCTCTCAACTTTCTTGCACATGCTATGTGGATGAAATTATGATATCATGCCAACTTTCAACCTTTTCAGAGTTCATTTGAAATGCTTTTCAATTTTAGGGTCTTATAGCTCAAAATAAATAGTAAATGCATGAAAAATAACAAATGAAGTCAGAAAGGATTGACAAATGATGATGTGGCTTTGAATGGTGCATTTTGAACACACACAAAGTCAGGAGTTTAAATAAGTTTTAAAAAATGAAATCCCTTTGGAACAGACGAGTTTCCGGATGAAATCCTGATACTTTGAAAGAGATTGTCCGTTTTGTACACGAAGTGCATCCACTTTTTGCCGTAACCCTCTCAACTTTCTTGCACATGCTATGTGGATGAAATGATGATATCATGCCAACTTTCAACCTTTTCAGAGTTCATTTGAAATGCTTTTCAATTTTAGGGTCTTATAGCTCAAAATAATTAGTAAATGCATGAAAAATAACAAATGAAGTCAGAAAGGATTGACAAATGATGATGTGGCTTTGAATGGTGCATTTTGAACACACACAAAGTCAGGAGTTCAAATAAGTTTTAAAAAATGAAATCCCTTTGTAACAGACGAGTTCCCGGATGAAATCCTGATACTTTGAAAGAGATTGTCCGTTTTGTACACGAAGTGCATCCAGTTTATGCCGTAACCCTCTCAACTTTCTTGCACATGCTATGTGGATGAAATGATGATATCATGCCAACTTTCAACCTTTTCAGAGTTCATTTGAAATGCTTTTCAATTTTAGGGTCTTATAGCTCAAAATAATTAGTAAATGCATGAAAAATAACAAATGAAGTCAGAAAGGATTGAAAAATGATGATGTGGCTTTGAATGGTGCATTTTGAACACACAAAAAGTCAGGAGTTCAAATAAGTTTTTAAAAATGAAATCCCTTTGTAACAGACGAGTTTCCGGATGAAATCCTGATACTTTGAAAGAGATTGTCCGTTTTGTACACGAAGTGCATCCAGTTTTTGCCGTAACCCTCTCAACTTTCTTGCACATGCTATGTGGATGAAATGATGATATCATGCCAAGTTTCAACCTTTTCAGAGTTCATTTGAAATGCTTTTCAATTTTAGGGTCTTATAGCTCAAAATAATTAGTAAATGCATGAAAAATAACAAATGAAGTCAGAAAGGATTGAAAAATGATGATGTGGCTTTGAATGGTGCATTTTGAACACACAAAAAGTCAGGAGTTCAAATAAGTTTTGAAAAATGAAATCCCTTTGTAACAGACGGGTTTCCGGATGAAATCCTGATACTTTGAAAGAGATTGTCCGTTTTGTACACGAAGTGCATCCAGTTTTTGCCGTAACCCTCTCAACTTTCTTACACATGCTATGTGGATGAAATTATGATATCATGCCAACTTTCAACCTTTTCAGAGTTCATTTGAAATGCTTTTAAATTTTAGGGTCTTATAGCTCAAAATAATTAGTAAATGCATGAAAAATAACAAATGAAGTCAGAAAGGATTGACAAATGATGATGTGGCTTTGAATGGTGCATTTTGAACACACACAAAGTCAGGAGTTCAAATAAGGTTTAAAAAATGAACTCCCTTTGTAACAGACGAGTTTCCGGATGAAATCCTGATACTTTGAAAGAGATTGTCCGTTTTGTACACGAAGTGCATCCAGTTTATGCCGTAACCCTCTCAACTTTCTTGCACATGCTATGTGGATGAAATTATGATATCATGCCAACTTTCAACCTTTTCAGAGTTCATTTGAAATGCTTTTCAATTTTAGGGTCTTATAGCTCAAAATAATTAGTAAATGCATGAAAAATAACAAATGAAGTCAGAAAGGATTGAAAAATGATGATGTGGCTTTGAATGGTGCATTTTGAACACACAAAAAGTCAGGAGTTCAAATAAGTTTTGAAAAATGAAATCCCTTTGTAACAGACGAGTTTCCGGATGAAATCCTGATACTTTGAAAGAGATTGTCCGTTTTGTACACGAAGTGCATCCAGTTTATGCCGTAACCCTCTCAACTTTCTTGCACATGCTATGTGGATGAAATTATGATATCATGCCAACTTTCAACCTTTTCAGAGTTCATTTGAAATGCTTTTCAATTTTAGGGTCTTATAGCTCAAAATAATTAGTAAATGCATGAAAAATAACAAATGAAGTCAGAAAGGATTGAAAAATGATGATGTGGCTTTGAATGGTGCATTTTGAACACACAAAAAGTCAGGAGTTCAAATAAGTTTTGAAAAATGAAATCCCTTTGTAACAGACGGGTATCCGGATGAAATCCTGATACTTTGAAAGAGATTGTCCGTTTTGTACACGAAGTGCATCCAGTTTTTGCCGTAACCCTCTCAACTTTCTTACACATGCTATGTGGATGAAATTATGATATCATGCCAACTTTCAACCTTTTCAGAGTTCATTTGAAATGCTTTTCAATTTTAGGGTCTTATAGCTCAAAATAATTAGTAAATGCATGAAAAATAACAAATGAAGTCAGAAAGGATTGACAAATGATGATGTGGCTTGGAATGGTGCATTTTGAACACACACAAAGTCAGGAGTTCAAATAAGGTTTAAAAAATGAAATCCCTTTGTAACAGACGAGTTTCCGGATGAAATCCTGATACTTTGAAAGAGATTGTCCGTTTTGTACACGAAGTGCATCCAGTTTATGCCGTAACCCTCTCAACTTTCTTGCACATGCTATGTGGATGAAATGATGATATCATGCCAACTTTCAACCTTTTCAGAGTTCATTTGAAATGCTTTTCAATTTTAGGGTCTTATAGCTCAAAATAAATAGTAAATGCATGAAAAATAACAAATGAAGTCAGAAAGGATTGAAAAATGGTGATGTGGCTTTGAATGGTGCATTTTGAACACACACAAAGTCAGGAGTTCAAATAAGGTTTAAAAAATGAAATCCCTTTGTAACAGACGAGTTTCCGGATGAAATCCTGATACTTTGAAAGAGATTGTCCGTTTTGTACACGAAGTGCATCCAGTTTATGCCGTAACCCTCTCAACTTTCTTGCACATGCTATGTGGATGAAATGATGATATCATGCCAACTTTCAACCTTTTCAGAGTTCATTTGAAATGCTTTTCAATTTTAGGGTCTTATAGCTCAAAATAATTAGTAAATGCATGAAAAATAACAAATGAAGTCAGAAAGGATTGACAAATGATGATGTGGCTTTGAATGGTGCATTTTGAACACACACAAAGTCAGGAGTTCAAATAAGTTTTAAAAAATGAAATCCCTTTGGAACAGACGAGTTTCCGGATGAAATCCTGATACTTTGAAAGAGATTGTCCGTTTTGTACACGAAGTGCATCCAGTTTATGCCGTAACCCTCTCAACTTTCTTGCACATGCTATGTGGATGAAATTATGATATCATGCCAACTTTCAACCTTTTCAGAGTTCATTTGAAATGCTTTTCAATTTTAGGGTCTTATAGCTCAAAATAATTAGTAAATGCATGAAAAATAACAAATGAAGTCAGAAAGGATTGAAAAATGATGATGTGGCTTTGAATGGTGCATTTTGAACACACAAAAAGTCAGGAGTTCAAATAAGTTTTGAAAAATGAAATCCCTTTGTAACAGACGGGTATCCGGATGAAATCCTGATACTTTGAAAGAGATTGTCCGTTTTGTACACGAAGTGCATCCAGTTTTTGCCGTAACCCTCTCAACTTTCTTACACATGCTATGTGGATGAAATGATGATATCATGCCAACTTTCAACCTTTTCAGAGTTCATTTGAAATGCTTTTCAATTTTAGGGTCTTATAGCTCAAAATAATTAGTAAATGCATGAAAAATAACAAATGAAGTCAGAAAGGATTGACAAATGATGATGTGGCTTTGAATGGTGCATTTTGAACACACACAAAGTCAGGAGTTCAAATAAGGTTTAAAAAATGAAATCCCTTTGTAACAGACGAGTTTCCGGATGAAATCCTGATACTTTGAAAGAGATTGTCCGTTTTGTACACGAAGTGCATCCAGTTTATGCCGTAACCCTCTCAACTTTCTTGCACATGCTATGTGGATGAAATGATGATATCATGCCAACTTTCAACCTTTTCAGAGTTCATTTGAAATGCTTTTCAATTTTAGGGTCTTATAGCTCAAAATAATTAGTAAATGCATGAAAAATAACAAATGAAGTCAGAAAGGATTGAAAAATGGTGATGTGGCTTTGAATGGTGCATTTTGAACACACACAAAGTCAGGAGTTCAAATAAGGTTTAAAAAATGAAATCCCTTTGTAACAGACGAGTTTCCGGATGAAATCCTGATACTTTGAAAGAGATTGTCCGTTTTGTACACGAAGTGCATCCAGTTTATGCCGTAACCCTCTCAACTTTCTTGCACATGCTATGTGGATGAAATGATGATATCATGCCAACTTTCAACCTTTTCAGAGTTCATTTGAAATACTTTTCAATTTTAGGGTCTTATAGCTCAAAATAATTAGTAAATGCATGAAAAATAACAAATGAAGTCAGAAAGGATTGAAAAATGATGATGTGGCTTTGAATGGTGCATTTTGAACACACACAAAGTCAGGAGTTCAAATAAGGTTTAAAAAATGAAATCCCTTTGTAACAGACGAGTTTCCGGATGAAATCCTGATACTTTGAAAGAGATTGTCCGTTTTGTACACGAAGTGCATCCAGTTTTTGCCGTAACCCTCTCAACTTTCTTGCACATGCTATGTGGATGAAATTATGATATCATGCCAACTTTCAACCTTTTGAGAGTTCATTTGAAATGCTTTTCAATTTTAGGGTCTTATAGCTCAAAATAAATAGTAAATGCATGAAAAATAACAAATGAAGTCAGAAAGGATTGACAAATGATGATGTGGCTTGGAATGGTGCATTTTGAACACACACAAAGTCAGGAGTTCAAATAAGTTTTAAAAAATGAAATCCCTTTGGAACAGACGAGTTTCCGGATGAAATCCTGATACTTTGAAAGAGATTGTCCGTTTTGTACACGAAGTGCATCCAGTTTTTGCCGTAACCCTCTCAACTTTCTTGCACATGCTATGTGGATGAAATGATGATATCATGCCAACTTTCAACCTTTTCAGAGTTCATTTGAAATGCTTTTCAATTTTAGGGTCTTATAGCTCAAAATAAATAGTAAATGCATGAAAAATAACAAATGAAGTCAGAAAGGATTGACAAATGATGATGTGGCTTTGAATGGTGCATTTTGAACACACACAAAGTCAGGAGTTCAAAGAAGTTTTAAAAAATGAAATCCCTTTGGAACAGACGAGTTTCCGGATGAAATCCTGATACTTTGAAAGAGATTGTCCGTTTTGTACACGAAGTGCATCCAGTTTATGCCGTAACCCTCTCAACTTTCTTGCACATGCTATGTGGATGAAATGATGATATCATGCCAACTTTCAACCTTTTCAGAGTTCATTTGAAATGCTTTTCAGTTTTAGGGTCTTATAGCTCAAAATAATTAGTAAATGCATGAAAAATAACAAATGAAGTCAGAAAGGATTGACAAATGATGATGTGGCTTTGAATGGTGCATTTTGAACACACACAAAGTCAGGAGTTCAAATAAGGTTTAAAAAAATGAAATCCCTTTGTAACAGACGAGTTTCCGGATGAAATCCTGATACTTTGAAAGAGATTGTCCGTTTTGTACACGAAGTGCATCCAGTTTATGCCGTAACCCTCTCAACTTTCTTGCACATGCTATGTGGATGAAATGATGATATCATGCCAACTTTCAACCTTTTCAGAGTTCATTTGAAATGCTTTTCAATTTTAGGGTCTTATAGCTCAAAATAAATAGTAAATGCATGAAAAATAACAAATGAAGTCAGAAAGGATTGACAAATGATGATGTGGCTTTGAATGGTGCATTTTGAACACACACAAAGTCAGGAGTTCAAATAAGTTTTAAAAAATGAAATCCCTTTGGAACAGACGAGTTTCCGGATGAAATCCTGATACTTTGAAAGAGATTGTCCGTTTTGTACACGAAGTGCATCCAGTTTATGCCGTAACCCTCTCAACTTTCTTGCACATGCTATGTGGATGAAATTATGATATCATGCCAACTTTCAACCTTTTCAGAGTTCATTTGAAATGCTTTTCAATTTTAGGGTCTTATAGCTCAAAATAATTAGTAAATGCATGAAAAATAACAAATGAAGTCAGAAAGGATTGAAAAATGATGATGTGGCTTTGAATGGTGCATTTTGAACACACAAAAAGTCAGGAGTTCAAATAAGTTTTGAAAAATGAAATCCCTTTGTAACAGACGGGTATCCGGATGAAATCCTGATACTTTGAAAGAGATTGTCCGTTTTGTACACGAAGTGCATCCAGTTTTTGCCGTAACCCTCTCAACTTTCTTACACATGCTATGTGGATGAAATTATGATATCATGCCAACTTTCAACCTTTTCAGAGTTCATTTGAAATGCTTTTCAATTTTAGGGTCTTATAGCTCAAAATAATTAGTAAATGCATGAAAAATAACAAATGAAGTCAGAAAGGATTGACAAATGATGATGTGGCTTGGAATGGTGCATTTTGAACACACACAAAGTCAGGAGTTCAAATAAGGTTTAAAAAATGAAATCCCTTTGTAACAGACGAGTTTCCGGATGAAATCCTGATACTTTGAAAGAGATTGTCCGTTTTGTACACGAAGTGCATCCAGTTTATGCCGTAACCCTCTCAACTTTCTTGCACATGCTATGTGGATGAAATGATGATATCATGCCAACTTTCAACCTTTTCAGAGTTCATTTGAAATGCTTTTCAATTTTAGGGTCTTATAGCTCAAAATAAATAGTAAATGCATGAAAAATAACAAATGAAGTCAGAAAGGATTGAAAAATGGTGATGTGGCTTTGAATGGTGCATTTTGAACACACACAAAGTCAGGAGTTCAAATAAGGTTTAAAAAATGAAATCCCTTTGTAACAGACGAGTTTCCGGATGAAATCCTGATACTTTGAAAGAGATTGTCCGTTTTGTACACGAAGTGCATCCAGTTTATGCCGTAACCCTCTCAACTTTCTTGCACATGCTATGTGGATGAAATTATGATATCATGCCAACTTTCAACCTTTTCAGAGTTCATTTGAAATGCTTTTCAATTTTAGGGTCTTATAGCTCAAAATAATTAGTAAATGCATGAAAAATAACAAATGAAGTCAGAAAGGATTGACAAATGATGATGTGGCTTTGAATGGTGCATTTTGAACACACACAAAGTCAGGAGTTCAAATAAGTTTTAAAAAATGAAATCCCTTTGGAACAGACGAGTTTCCGGATGAAATCCTGATACTTTGAAAGAGATTGTCCGTTTTGTACACGAAGTGCATCCAGTTTTTGCCGTAACCCTCTCAACTTTCTTGCACATGCTATGTGGATGAAATGATGATATCATGCCAACTTTCAACCTTTTCAGAGTTCATTTGAAATGCTTTTCAATTTTAGGGTCTTATAGCTCAAAATAATTAGTAAATGCATGAAAAATAACAAATGAAGTCAGAAAGGATTGACAAATGATGATGTGGCTTTGAATGGTGCATTTTGAACACACACAAAGTCAGGAGTTCAAAGAAGTTTTAAAAAATGAAATCCCTTTGGAACAGACGAGTTTCCGGATGAAATCCTGATACTTTGAAAGAGATTGTCCGTTTTGTACACGAAGTGCATCCAGTTTATGCCGTAACCCTCTCAACTTTCTTGCACATGCTATGTGGATGAAATGATGATATCATGCCAACTTTCAACCTTTTCAGAGTTCATTTGAAATGCTTTTCAGTTTTAGGGTCTTATAGCTCAAAATAAATAGTAAATGCATGAAAAATAACAAATGAAGTCAGAAAGGATTGAAAAATGATGATGTGGCTTTGAATGGTGCATTTTGAACACACACAAAGTCAGGAGTTCAAATAAGTTTTAAAAAATGTAATCCCTTTGTAACAGACGAGTTTCCGGATGAAATCCTGATACTATGAAAGAGATTGTCCGTTTTGTACACGAGGTGCATCCAGTTTTTGCCGTAACCCTCTCAACTTTATTGCACATGCTATGTGGATGAAATTATGATATCATGCCAACTTTCAACCTTTTCAGAGTTCATTTGAAATGCTTTTCAATTTTAGGGTCTTATAGCTCAAAATAATTAGTAAATGCATGAAAAATAACAAATGAACTCAGAAAGGATTGACAAATGATGATGTGGCTTTGAATGGTGCATTTTGAACACACACAAAGTCAGGAGTTCAAAGAAGTTTTAAAAAATGAAATCCCTTTGGAACAGACGAGTTTCCGGATGAAATCCTGATACTTTGAAAGAGATTGTCCGTTTTGTACACGAAGTGCATCCAGTTTATGCCGTAACCCTCTCAACTTTCTTGCACATGCTATGTGGATGAAATGATGATATCATGCCAACTTTCAACCTTTTCAGAGTTCATTTGAAATGCTTTTCAATTTTAGGGTCTTATAGCTCAAAATAAATAGTAAATGCATGAAAAATAACAAATGAAGTCAGAAAGGATTGAAAAATGGTGATGTGGCTTTGAATGGTGCATTTTGAACACACACAAAGTCAGGAGTTCAAATAAGGTTTAAAAAATGAAATCCCTTTGTAACAGACGAGTTTCCGGATGAAATCCTGATACTTTGAAAGAGATTGTCCGTTTTGTACACGAAGTGCATCCAGTTTATGCCGTAACCCTCTCAACTTTCTTGCACATGCTATGTGGATGAAATTATGATATCATGCCAACTTTCAACCTTTTCAGAGTTCATTTGAAATGCTTTTCAATTTTAGGGTCTTATAGCTCAAAATAATTAGTAAATGCATGAAAAATAACAAATGAAGTCAGAAAGGATTGACAAATGATGATGTGGCTTTGAATGGTGCATTTTGAACACACACAAAGTCAGGAGTTCAAATAAGTTTTAAAAAATGAAATCCCTTTGGAACAGACGAGTTTCCGGATGAAATCCTGATACTTTGAAAGAGATTGTCCGTTTTGTACACGAAGTGCATCCAGTTTTTGCCGTAACCCTCTCAACTTTCTTGCACATGCTATGTGGATGAAATGATGATATCATGCCAACTTTCAACCTTTTCAGAGTTCATTTGAAATGCTTTTCAATTTTAGGGTCTTATAGCTCAAAATAATTAGTAAATGCATGAAAAATAACAAATGAAGTCAGAAAGGATTGACAAATGATGATGTGGCTTTGAATGGTGCATTTTGAACACACACAAAGTCAGGAGTTCAAAGAAGTTTTAAAAAATGAAATCCCTTTGGAACAGACGAGTTTCCGGATGAAATCCTGATACTTTGAAAGAGATTGTCCGTTTTGTACACGAAGTGCATCCAGTTTATGCCGTAACCCTCTCAACTTTCTTGCACATGCTATGTGGATGAAATGATGATATCATGCCAACTTTCAACCTTTTCAGAGTTCATTTGAAATGCTTTTCAGTTTTAGGGTCTTATAGCTCAAAATAAATAGTAAATGCATGAAAAATAACAAATGAAGTCAGAAAGGATTGAAAAATGATGATGTGGCTTTGAATGGTGCATTTTGAACACACACAAAGTCAGGAGTTCAAATAAGTTTTAAAAAATGTAATCCCTTTGTAACAGACGAGTTTCCGGATGAAATCCTGATACTATGAAAGAGATTGTCCGTTTTGTACACGAGGTGCATCCAGTTTTTGCCGTAACCCTCTCAACTTTATTGCACATGCTATGTGGATGAAATTATGATATCATGCCAACTTTCAACCTTTTCAGAGTTCATTTGAAATGCTTTTCAATTTTAGGGTCTTATAGCTCAAAATAATTAGTAAATGCATGAAAAATAACAAATGAACTCAGAAAGGATTGACAAATGATGATGTGTCTTTGAATGGTGCATTTTGAACACACACAAAGTCAGGAGTTCAAAGAAGTTTTAAAAAATGAAATCCCTTTGGAACAGACGAGTTTCCGGATGAAATCCTGATACTTTGAAAGAGATTGTCCGTTTTGTACACGAAGTGCATCCAGTTTATGCCGTAACCCTCTCAACTTTCTTGCACATGCTATGTGGATGAAATTATGATATCATGCCAACTTTCAACCTTTTCAGAGTTCATTTGAAATGCTTTTCAATTTTAGGGTCTTATAGCTCAAAATAATTAGTAAATGCATGAAAAATAACAAATGAAGTCAGAAAGGATTGACAAATGATGATGTGGCTTTGAATGGTGCATTTTGAACACACACAAAGTCAGGAGTTCAAATAAGTTTTAAAAAATGAAATCCCTTTGGAACAGACGAGTTTCCGGATGAAATCCTGATACTTTGAAAGAGATTGTCCGTTTTGTACACGAAGTGCATCCAGTTTATGCCGTAACCCCTCTCAACTTTCTTGCACATGCTGTGTGGATGAAATGATGATATCATGCCAACTTTCAACCTTTTCAGAGTTCATTTGAAATGCTTTTCAGTTTTAGGGTCTTATAGCTCAAAATAATTAGTAAATGCATGAAAAATAACAAATGAAGTCAGAAAGGATTGAAAAATGATGATGTGGCTTTGAATGGTGCATTTTGAACACACAAAAAGTCAGGAGTTCAAATAAGGTTTAAAAAATGAAATCCCTTTGTAACAGACGAGTTTCCGGATGAAATCCTGATACTTTGAAAGAGATTGTCCGTTCTGTACACGAAGTGCATCCAGTTTATGCCGTAACCCTCTCAACTTTCTTGCACATGCTATGTGGATGAAATGATGATATCATGCCAACTTTCAACCTTTTCAGAGTTCATTTGAAATGCTTTTCAATTTTAGGGTCTTATAGCTCAAAATAAATAGTAAATGCATGAAAAATAACAAATGAAGTCAGAAAGGATTGAAAAATGATGATGTGGCTTTGAATGGTGCATTTTGAACACACAAAAAGTCAGGAGTTCAAATAAGTTTTGAAAAATGAAATCCCTTTGTAACAGACGGGTTTCCGGATGAAATCCTGATACTTTGAAAGAGATTGTCCGTTTTGTACACGAAGTGCATCCAGTTTTTGCCGTAACCCTCTCAACTTTCTTACACATGCTATGTGGATGAAATTATGATATCATGCCAACTTTCAACCTTTTCAGAGTTCATTTGAAATGCTTTTCAATTTTAGGGTCTTATAGCTCAAAATAATTAGTAAATGCATGAAAAATAACAAATGAAGTCAGAAAGGATTGACAAATGATGATGTGGCTTTGAATGGTGCATTTTGAACACACACAAAGTCAGGAGTTCAAATAAGTTTTAAAAAATGAAATCCCTTTGTAACAGACGAGTTTCCGATGAAATCCTGATACTTTGAAAGAGATTGTCCGTTCTGTACACGAAGTGCATCCAGTTTTTGCCGTAACCCTCTCAACTTTCTTGCACATGCTATGTGGATGAAATGATCATATCATGCCAACTTTCAACCTTTTCAGAGTTCATTTGAATGCTTTTCAATTTTAGGGTCTTATAGCTCAAAATAAATAGTAAATGCATGAAAAATAACAAATGAAGTCAGAAAGGATTGAAAACTGATGATGTGGCTTTGAATGGTGCATTTTGAACACACAAAAGTCAGGATTTCAAATAAGTTTTGAAAAATGAAATCCCTTTGTAACAGACGGGTTTCCGGATGAAATCCTGATACTTTGAAAGAGATTGTCCGTTTTGTACACGAAGTGCATCCAGTTTTTGCCGTAACCCTCTCAACTTTCTTACACATGCTATGTGGATGAAATTATGATATCATGCCAACTTTCAACCTTTTCAGAGTTCATTTGAAATGCTTTTCAATTTTAGGGTCTTATAGCTCAAAATAATTAGTAAATGCATGAAAAATAACAAATGAAGTCAGAAAGGATTGACAAATGATGATGTGGCTTTGAATGGTGCATTTTGAACACACACAAAGTCAGGAGTTCAAATAAGGTTTAAAAAATGAAATCCCTTTGTAACAGACGAGTTTCCGGATGAAATCCTGATACTTTGAAAGAGATTGTCCGTTTTGTACACGAGGTGCATCCAGTTTTTGCCGTAACCTCTCAACTTTCTTGCACATGCTATGTGGATGAAATGATGATATCATGCCAACTTTCAACCTTTTCAGAGTTCATTTGAAATGCTTTTCAGTTTTAGGGTCTTATAGCTCAAAATAATTAGTAAATGCATGAAAAATAACAAATGAAGTCAGAAAGGATTGACAAATGATGATGTGGCTTTGAATGATGCATTTTGAACACACAACACAAGTCAGGAGTTCAAATAAGTTTTAAAAAATGAAATCCCTTTGTAACAGACGAGTTTCCGGATGAAATCCTGATACTTTGAAAGAGATTGTCCGTTTTGTACACGAGGTGCATCCAGTTTTTGCCGTAACCCTCTCACCTTTCTTGCACATGCTATGTGGATGAAATTATGATATCATGCCAACTTTCAACCTTTTCAGAGTTCATTTGAAATGCTTTTCAATTTTAGGGTCTTATAGCTCAAAATAAATAGTAAATGCATGAAAAATAACAAATGAAGTCAGAAAGGATTGAAAAATGATGATGTGGCTTTGAATGGTGCATTTTGAACACACAAAAAGTCAGGAGTTCAAATAAGTTTTAAAAAATGAAATCCCTTTGTAACAGACGAGTTTCCGGATGAAATCCTGATACTTTGAAAGAGATTGTCCGTTTTGTACACGAAGTGCATCCAGTTTATGCCGTAACCCTCTCAACTTTCTTGGCACATGCTATTTGGATGAAATTATGATATCATGCCAACTTTCAACCTTTTCAGAGTTCATTTGAAATGCTTTTCAATTTTAGGGTCTTATAGCTCAAAATAAATAGTAAATGCATGAAAAATAACAAATGAAGTCAGAAAGGATTGAAAAATGATGATGTGGCTTTGAATGGTGCATTTTGAACACACAAAAAGTCAGGAGTTCAAATAAGTTTTAAAAAATGTAATCCCTTTGTAACAGACGAGTTTCCGGATGAAATCCTGATACTTTGAAGAGATTGTCCGTTTTGTACACGAGGTGCATCCAGTTTTTGCCGTAACCCTCTCAACTTTATTGCACATGCTATGTGGATGAAATGATGATATCATGCCAACTTTCAACCTTTTCAGAGTTCATTTGAAATGCTTTTCAATTTTAGGGTCTTATAGCTCAAAATAATTAGTAAATGCATGAAAGATAACAAATGAAGTCAGAAAGGATTGAAAACTGATGATGTGGCTTTGAATGGTGCATTTTGACACACACAAAAAGTCAGGAGTTCAAATAAGTTTTAAAAAATGTAATCCCTTTGTAACAGACGAGTTTCCGGATGAAATCCTGATACTTTGAAAGAGATTGTCCGTTTTGTACACGAGGTGCATCCAGTTTTTGCCGTAACCTCTCAACTTTATTGCACATGCTATGTGGATGAAATGATGATATCATGCCAACTTTCAACCTTTTCAGAGTTCATTTGAAATGCTTTTCAATTTTAGGGTCTTATAGCTCAAAATAAATAGTAAATGCATGAAAAATAACAAATGA
Source organism: Aegilops tauschii subsp. strangulata (assembly GCF_002575655.3). Lineage (NCBI taxonomy): Eukaryota > Viridiplantae > Streptophyta > Magnoliopsida > Poales > Poaceae > Aegilops > Aegilops tauschii. The sequence continues at coordinate 4,254 of NW_027333427.1, read as the reverse complement.
AGTCAGAAAGGATTGAAAAATGATGATGTGGCTTTGAATGGTGCATTTTGAACACACAACAAAGTCAGGAGTTCAAATATGTTTTAAAAAATGAAATCCCTTTGTACAAGACGAGTTTCCGGATGAAATCCTGATACTTTGAAAGAGATGTCCGTTTTGTACACGAAGTGCATCCAGTTTATGCCGTAACCCTCTCAACTTTCTTGCACATGCTATGTGGATGAAATTATGATATCATGCCAACTTTCAACCTTTTCAGAGTTCATTTGAAATGCTTTTCAATTTTAGGGTCTTATAGCTCAAAATAAATAGTAAATGCATGAAAAATAACAATGAAGTCATAAAGGATTGAAAACTGATGATGTGGCTTTGAATGGTGCATTTTGAACACACAAAAAGTCAGGAGTTCAAATAAGTTTTAAAAAATGTAATCCCTTTGTAACAGACGAGTTTCCGGATGAAATCCTGATACTTTGAAAGAGATTGTCCGTTTTGTACACGAGGTGCATCCAGTTTTTGCCGTAACCCTCTCAACTTTATTGCACATGCTATGTGGATGAAATGATGATATCATGCCAACTTTCAACCTTTTCAGAGTTCATTTGAAATGCTTTTCAATTTTAGGGTCTTATAGCTCAAAATAATTAGTAAATGCATGAAAGATAACAAATGAAGTCAGAAAGGATTGAAACTGATGATGTGGCTTTGAATGGTGCATTTTGAACACACAAAAAGTCAGGAGTTCAAATAAGTTTTAAAAAATGTAATCCCTTTGTAACAGACGAGTTTCCGGATGAAATCCTGATACTTTGAAAGAGATTGTCCGTTTTGTACACGAGGTGCATCCTGTTTTTGCCGTAACCCTCTCAACTTTATTGCACATGCTATGTGGATGAAATGATGATATCATGCCAACTTTCAACCTTTTCAGAGTTCATTTGAAATGCTTTTCAATTTTAGGGTCTTATAGCTCAAAATAAATAGTAAATGCATGAAAAATAACAAATGAAGTCAGAAAGGATTGAAAAATGATGATGTGGCTTTCAATGGTGCATTTTGAACACACAAAAAGTCAGGAGTTCAAATAAGTTTTAAAAAATGAAATCCCTTTGTAACAGACGAGTTTCCGGATGAAATCCTGAGACTTTGAAAGAGATTGTCCGTTTTGTACACGAAGTGCATCCAGTTTTTGCCGTAACCCTCTCAACTTTCTTGCACATGCTATGTGATGAAATGATGATATCATGCCAACTTTCAACCTTTTTCAGAGTTCATTTGAAATGCTTTTCAATTTTAGGGTCTTATAGCTCAAAATAATTAGTAAATGCATGAAAAATAACAAATGAAGTCAAAAAGGATTGACAAATGATGATGTGGCTTTGAATGGTGCATTTTGAACACACAAAAAGTCAGGAGTTCAAATAAGGTTTAAAAATGAAATCCCTTTGTAACAGACGAGTTTCCGGATGAAATCCTGATACTTTGAAAGAGATTGTCCGTTTTGTACACGAAGTGCAATCCAGTTTATGCCGTAACCCTCTCAACTTTCTTGCACATGCTATGTGGATGAAATGATGATATCATGCCAACTTTCAACCTTTTCAGAGTTCATTTGAAATACTTTTCAATTTAGGGTCTTATAGCTCAAAATAATTAGTAAATGCATGAAAAATAACAAATGAAGTCAGAAAGGATTGAAAAATGATGATGTGGCTTTGAATGGTGCATTTTGAACACACAAAAAGTCAGGAGTTCAAATAAGTTTTAAAAAATGAAATCCCTTAGTAACAGACGAGTTTCCGGATGAAATCCTGATACTTTGAAAGAGATTGTCGGTTTTGTACACGAAGTGCATCAGTTTATGCCGTAACCCTCTCAACTTTCTTGCACATGCTATGTGGATGAAATTATGATATCATGCCAACTTTCAACCTTTTCAGAGTTCATTTGAAATGCTTTTCAATTTTAGGGTCTTATAGCTCAAAATAATTAGTAAATGCATGAAGAATAACAAATGAACTCAGAAGAGGATTGACAAATGATGATGTGGCTTTGAATGGTGCAATTTGAACACACACAAAGTCAGGAGTTCAAATAAGTTTTAAAAAATGAAATCCCTTTGAAACAGACGAGTTTCCGGATGAAATCCTGATACTTTGAAAGAGATTGTCCGTTTTGTACACGAAGTGCATCCAGTTTATGCCGTAAACCCTCTCAACTTTCTTGCACATGCTATGTGGATGAAATGATGACATCATGCCAACTTTCAACCTTTTCAGAGTTCATTTGAAATGCTTTTCAGTTTTAGGGTCTTATAGCTCAAAATAATTAGTAAATTGCATGAAAAATAACAAATGAAGTCAGAAAGGATTGAAAAATGATGATGTGGCTTTGAATGGTGCATTTTGAACACACAAAAAGTCAGGAGTTCGAATAAGTTTAAAAAAATGAAATCCCTTTGTAACAGACGAGTTTCCGGATGAAATCCTGATACTTTGAAAGAGATTGTCCGTTTTGTACACGAAGTGCATCCAGTTTTTGCCGTAACCCTCTCAACTTTCTTGCAGATGCTATGTGGATGAAATGATGATATCATGCCAACTTTCAACCTTTTCAGAGTTCATTTGAAATGCTTTCAATTTAAGGGTCTTATAGCTCAAAATAATTAGTAAATGCATGAAAAATAACAAATGAAGTCAGAAAGGATTGAAAAATGATGATGTGGCTTTGAATGGTGCATTTTGAACACACAAAAAGTCAGGAGTTCAAATAAGTTTTAAAAAATGAAATCCCTTTGTAGCAGACGAGTTTCGGATGAAATCCTGATACTTTGAAAGAGATTGTCCGTTTTGTACACGAAGTGCATCCAGTTTTGCCGTAACCCTCTCAACTTTCTTGCACATGCTATGTGGATGAAATGATGATATCATGCCAACTTTCAACCTTTTCAGAGTTCATTTGAAATACTTTTCAGTTTTAGGGTCTTATAGCTCAAAATAATTAGTAAATGCATGAAAAATAACAAATGAAGTCAGAAAGGATTGAAAAATGATGATGTGGCTTTGAATGGTGCATTTTGAACACACAAAAAGTCAGGAGTTCGAATAAGTTTAAAAAAATGAAATCCCTTTGTAACAGACGAGTTTCCGGATGAAATCCTGATACTTTGAAAGAGATTGTCCGTTTTGTACACGAAGTGCATCCAGTTTTTGCCGTAACCCTCTCAACTTTCTTGCAGATGCTATGTGGGATGAAATGATGATATCATGCCAACTTTCAACCTTTTCAGAGTTCATTTGAAATGCTTTTCAGTTTAAGGGTCTTATAGCTCAAAATAATTAGTAAATGCATGAAAAATAACAAATGAAGTCAGAAAGGATTGAAAAAATGATGATGTGGCTTTGAATGGTGCATTTTGAACACACAAAAAGTCAGGAGTTCGAATAAGTTTTAAAAAATGAAATCCCTTTGTGACAGACGAGTTTCCTGATGAAATCCTGATACTTTGAAAGAGATTGTCCGTTTTGTACACGAAGTGCATCCAGTTTATGCCGTAACCCTCTCAACTTTCTTGCACATGCTATGTGGATTGAAAATGATGATATCATGCCAACTTTCAACCTTTTCAGAGTTCATTTGAAAATGCTTTTCAGTTTTAGGGTCTTATAGCTCAAAATAATTAGTAAATGCATGAAAAATAACAAATGAAGTCACAAAGGATTGAAAAATGATGATGTGGCTTTGAATGGTGCATTTTAAACACACAAAAAGTCAGGAGTTCAAATAAGTTTTAAAAATGAAATCCCTTTGTAACAGACGAGTTTCCGGATGAAATCCTGATACTTTGAAAGAGATTGTCCGTTTTGTACACGAAGTGCATCCAGTTTTTGCCGTAACCCTCTCAACTTTCTTGCACATGCTATGTGGATGAAATGATGATATCATGCCAACTTTCAACCTTTTCAGAGTTCATTTGAAATGCTTTTCAGTTTTAGGGTCTTATAGCTCAAAATAATTAGTAAATGCATGAAAAATAACAAATGAAGTCAGAAAGGATTGAAAATTGATGATGTGGCTTTGAATGGTGCATTTTGAACACACAAAAAGTCAGGAGTTCGAATAAGTTTTAAAAAATGAAATCCCTTTGTGACAGACGAGTTTCCGGATGAAATCCTGATACTTTGAAAGAGATTGTCCGTTTTTGTACACGAAGTGCATCCAGTTTATGCCGTAACCCTCTCAACTTTCTTGCAC